>NC_084742.1:53652289-53774789 GCF_033978785.1 Entelurus aequoreus
GGACATTTATCACCAAATAAATAACACACGTCCTGTCAGACAAGATTTGACTTACCTTAGCATAATGCTAACAATGACCGCGACAATGTGCTAATTTAAAATGAGAACATGAAATAACTGAGGGGTTGTTTTTTTTTACTAACTTTTCACAACTGATAATCATTTAGAACTGATTGTTGAGGTCATTATTTAGATGTTTATAAACACTTTTGGGGGACAATTGTACACACAACCTCGCTAGCAAAATGCTAACAATGTGGGAATAGGTTAGCACTAGGCTAACACAACAAACAACTAGCAAAAATGTAAATGACTTACTTAAAATGTCAATGTGTCAATTAAATCAAAAAAGAACACACTTCCTGTCAGACAAAATATTTAACTTACCTTAGCATAATGCTAACAACGGCCGCGACAATGTGCTAATTTAAAATGAGAACATGAAATAACCAAATTTTTTTCCACAACTGATAATCATTTAGAACTGATTGTTGGTCAGTATTTAGATGTTTATAAACACTTTTGGGGGACAATTGTACACACAACCACGCTAGCAAAATGCTAACAATGTGGGAACAAGTTAGCACTAGGCTAACACAACAAACGACGAGCAAAAAAATTGAAATTACTTACTTAAAATTCCAATGTGTCAAATAAATCACACACGTCCAGTCAGACAAAATATTTGACTTACCTTAGCAAAATGCTAACAACGGCGTGCTAATTTAAAATGAGAACATGAAATAACTGAATTTTTTTTCACAACTGATAATCATTTAGAACTGATTGTTGAGGTCATTATTTAGATGTTTATAAACAATGAAGGTCTATGAACACTTTTGGGGGACAATTGTACACACAACCACGCTAGCATAATGCTAACAATGTCGGAACAGGTGAGCACTAGGCTAACACAACAAACAACAAGCAAATATTTGAATGACTTACTTAAAATGTCAATGTGTCAAATAAATCAAATAAAGAACACACGTCTTGTCAGACAAAATATTTGACTTACCTTAGCATAATGCTAACAATGGCCGCGACAATGTGCTATTTTAAAATGAGAACATGAAATAACCAAATTTTTTTCCACAACTGATAATCATTTAGAACTGATTGTAGAGGTCATTATTTAGATGTTTATTAACACTTTTGGGGCACAATTCTACACACAACTACGCTAGCATAATGCTAACAATGTGGGAACAGGTTAGCACTAGGCTAACACAACAAACGACGAGCAAATAATTGAAATGACTTACTTAAAATTCCAATTTGTCAAATAAATCAAATAAAGAACACACAGACACAGACACAAGATTTTACTTACCTTAGCATAATGCTAACAAAGGCTGCGACAATGTGCTAATTTAAAATGAGAACATGAAATAACTTAGTTTTTTTTACAACTGATAATCATTTAGAACTGATGGTTGAGGTCATTATTTAGATGTTTATAAACAATGAAGGTCTATGAACACTTTTGGGGGAAAATAGTACACACAACAATGCTAGCATAATGCTAACAATGTGGGGACAAGTTAGCGCTAGGCTAACACAAGAAACAACTAGCAAAAATTGAAATGACTTACTTCAAATTCCAAATGTGTCTTTTTCTAACTGTGTATGATTCACCACAACTATTTATAAACATTGAATAAACGCTTTATGGGGACAAATTTAAAATGGCTACCAAATAACATCCTTAGCCATTCTTGATATTTATAAAATAATGTTACTCTTTTTAGAGGACAAGACACCACGTGTCAAAATAAAAGTTTGAGTAATGATGCTAGCGTAATGATGCTAGCGTAATACTAACAATGGCCGACTGTGGGAACAGATTAGCGCTCGGCTAACGCAACACAGGCCTAATTTGAAATAAAACAATTAGCTAAAATATTTCATTTAAAATACAATTATTGCTGTCAACTACGACACTAAATGAAACTACACTATTAGCAATAATTGCCAACAGATGTCATAACTGACTTCAAATGAATGTTTTGTAAAAAAAACAAATGTGCCATTTTTTATAATTGTGTATGATTTGTAAATTACTCACCTATTCATAAAGAAGATATAAACGCTTTTAAGGGGACATTTGTGAAATAGTTATTCATATTTCTAGCCTCCAATAAATAAATATTTATGTTCTTAGAGGATGACAAACATGTTTTGGTATGACGCTAGCATCACGCTAACAGCGGAGAAGAGATTAGCGCCAGGCTAACGCTACAAAGGCCTGATTTAAAATAAGACAATTAACAAAAACACCTAAAATAGCCAACATTTGATTTGAAATGGACTTATTGATGAGTCATTATTCAGCTATTCATAGTTGTGCTAATTATAAACAATGAATAAACGCTACGCTAATTATTGGATTTCAATAATTATTAAACATTCCAGCCATTGAGAAAGAAATACAACTGTTTTGAGAGGGTATGACAGCACATTTGTTGGAATAAAAGCGCTAGCATTATGCTAACAGGTTAGCACCAGGCTAATGCTACAAAGGCCTGATTTAAAATAAGACAATTAGCAAAACAGCTAAAATAGCCAACATTTGATTTAAAATAGACTTATTGATGAGTCATTATTCAGCTATTTATAGTTATGCTAACTATAAACAGACTTATTGATGAGTCATTCAGCTATTCATAGTTATGCTAATTAAAAACAATGAATAAATGCAACGCTAATTATTGCATTTCAATAATTATTGATCATTCCAGCCAACAAGAAAAAAATAAAACAGTTTTGAGAGGGTAGGACAGCACATTTGTTGAAATAAACGGGCTAGCATTATGCTAACGGGTTAGCGCCAGTCTTATGCTACGAAGGCCTGATTTAAAATAAGACAATTAGCAAAAACAGCCAACATTTGATTTGAAATAGACTTATTGATGAGTCATTATTCAGCTATTTTTAGTTATGCTAATTATAAACAGACTTATTGATGAGTCAGTATTCAGCTATTCATAGTTGTGCTAATTAAAAACAATGAATAAACGCTACACTAATTATTTGATTTCAATAATTATTGATCATTCCAGCCAACGAGAAAGAAATAAAACCGTATTGAGAGGATAGGACAGCACATTTGTCGAAATAATAGCGCTAGCATTATGCTAACAGGTTAGCGCCAGGCTAATGCTACGAAGGCCTGATTTAAAATAAGACAATTAGCAAAAACAGCTAAAATAGCCAACATTTGATTTAAAATAGACTTATTGATGAGTCATTATTCAGCTATTCATAGTTATGCTAATTATAAACAATGAATAAACGCTTCGCTAATTATTGCATTTCAATAATTATTGATCATTCCAGCCAACAAGAAAGAAATAAAACCGTATTGAGAGGATATGACAGCAGATTTGTCGAAATAATAGCACTAGCATTATGCTAACAGGTTAGCACCAGGCTAATCCTACGAAGGCCTGATTTAAAATAAGACAATTAGCAAAAACAGCCAACATTTGATTTGAAATAGACTTATTGATGAGTCATTATTCAGATATTTTTAGTTATGCTAATTATGAACAGACTTAATGATGGGTCATTATGCAGCTATTCATAGTTATGCTAATTATAAACAATGAATAAACGCTACGCTAATTATTGGATTTCAATAATTATTGATCATTCCAGCCAACAAGAAAGAAATAAAACAGTTTTTTGAGGGTAGGACAGCACATTTGTTGAAATAATAGCGCTAGCATTATGCTAAAAGGTTAGCGCCAGGCTAATGCTACAAAGGCCTGATTTAAAATACGACAATTAGCAAAAACAGCCAACATTTGATTTGAAATAGACTTATTGATGAGTCATTATTTAGCTATTTTTAGTTATGCTAATTATAAACAGACTTATTGATGAGTCATTATTCAGCTATTCATAGTTGTGCTAATTATAAACAATGAATAAACGCTACGCTAATTTGATTTAAATAATTATTGATCATTCCAGCCAACAAGAAGAAATAAAACCGTATTGAGAGGATAGGACAGCACATTTGTCGAAATAATAGCGCTAGCATTATGCTAACAGGTTAGCGCCAGGCTAATGCTACGAAGGCCTGATTTCAAATAAGACAATTAGCAAAAACAGATAAAATAGCCAACATTTGATTTAAAATAGACTTATTGATGAGTCATTATTCAGCTATTCATAGTTATGCTAATTATAAACAATGAATAAACGCTTCGCTAATTATTGCATTTTAATAAATATTGATCATTCCAGCCAACAACAAAGAAATAAAACAGTTTTGAGAGGGTAGGACAGCACATTTGTTGGAATAAACGCGCTAGCATTATGCTAACGGGTTAGCGCCAGGCTAATGCTACGAAGGCCTGATTTAAAATAAGACAATAAGCAAAAACAGCCAACATTTGATTTTAAATAGACTTATTGATGAGTCATTATTCAGCTATTTATAGTTATGCTAACTATAAAGAGACTTATTGATGAGTCATTATTCAGCTATTCATAGTTATGCTAATTATAAAACAATGAATAAACGTTAGGCTAATTATTGCATTTCAATAATCATTGATCATTCCAGCCAACAAGAAAGAAATAAAACCGTATTGAGAGGATAGGACAGCACATTTGTCGAAATAATAGCGCTAGCATTATGCTAACAGGTTAGCGCCAGGCTAATGCTACGAAGGCCTGATTTAAAATAAGACAATAAGCAAAAACAGCTAACATTTGATTTTAAATAGACTTATTGATGAGTCATTATTCAGCTATTTATAGTTATGCTAACTATAAACAGACTTATTGATGAGTCATTATTCAGCTATTCATAGTTATGCTAATTATAAAACAATGAATAAACGCTACGCTAATTATTGCATTTCAATAATTATTGATCATTCCAGCCAACAAGAAATAAAACCGTATTGAGAGGATAGGACAGCACATTTGTCGAAATAATAGCGCTAGCATTATGCTAACGGGTTAGCGCCAGGCTAATGCTACGAAGGCCTGATTAAAAATGAGACAAGTAGGGGGAAAAAAACGAACATATCGAACATTTGATTCAAAATAACTTGTTTCCATAACTTTTAATGATCTCAAACTTTTTGATAATGTCGAGTGAAATAGTTGAATTGTTGTAAAATAAACAAATTGAACAATTCTAGCACACAATTAAGTCACTTAATGACCTTTGCTAGTGAAACCAAAAGTGATTTTACGGTTTTTTAAAAAGATAAAAGATGATCAAATGTGTCAAAATAAAGGTTTGTGGTCAGGTTAGCATGTCTTTCCAGAACATTCCAGATTTTTTTTGTACAGGTTATATATATTTTATTATTGAATGTATCAAATGTGATGAATATTTAATGGCCCACAATGGTTTTTTAAAGCATTACATGGATTCAATTCTTTATAGATGTCAATAAACTTCTCAATCAATCAATCAAAGACCACCAGAAGAAGTTAGCGACAGGCTAAATCAAAACGAGATGATTAGCGCATAAAAATGAAACAGCCGACTCATAAATACAAGCGTTGTTTAGAAATAACGGGTATCGTGGTCATCCATCGACAATTTAGGCATGAATAATTCGACAAATTGACGCCAAAAATCACCACAAAGAAAGATTTGATGTTTGCGTGCACGTTAAAAAAACTAAAAACTTAAAAGGGACACGTTGGAAAACAAAGAATACATAATAATATTAATAACAACATAAGCTAACTGTGATCAATAATCACGCAAACATGACGCCATCTTTTTTTATTTCTACTGGCAAATAAAAAGTAACATCTGACGGAATTTGAACACAAGTGGAGAAGTTTGCTAGCGCTAACAAAAGGACGAGCGTTCTAATAAGACTGAAGAGAGGCGCACTTCCCCGGCTGCGCGTGTGCCGACAACACTTCTGTTCCGTAGAAAAACTATTTACATGTGTAATAAATAATGTCACCTTCACGTGCTTTTTAGTCCGTCAAGTCTCTGGTGAGGTCACTTCCTGTCTGGGGGACAGGAGGAAGTCACCACGTGGAAGAGTCCCGGACAAAGTGTGTGTGTGTGTGTGTGTGTGTGTGTGTGTGTGTGTGTGTGTGTGTGTGTGTTGATGTTCATCCACCAGTGTCCAGGGAACCTGTGGATGTACAACCATCAATTAGACACACTTCACCATGTAGACCTAAGTATTCATCAAGTACCACCATAATGACTAACATTCAAATACAGTAGTGTAGTAGACCTAAGTATTCATTAAGTACCACCATAATGACTAACATTCAAATACAGTAGTGTAGTAGACCTAAGTATTCATCAAGTACCACCATAATGACAACATTAAAATACAGTAGTGTAGTAGACCTAAGTATTCATTAAGTACCACCATAATGACAACATTAAAATAGAGTAGTGTAGTAGACCTAAGTATTCAAGTACCACCATAATGACTAACATTCAAATACAGTAGTGTAGTAGACCTAAGTATTCATCAAGTACCACCATGACAACATTACAATACAGTAGTGTAGTAGACCTAAGTATTCATCAAGTACCACCATGACAACATTACAATACAGTAGTGTAGTAGACCTAAGTATTCATCAAGTACCACCATAATGACAACATTACAATACAGTAGTGTAGTAGACCTAAGTATTCATCAAGTACCACCATAATGACAACATTACAATACAGTAGTGTAGTAGACCTAAGTATTCATCAAGTACCAACATAATGACTAACATTCAAATACAGTAGTGTAGTAGACCTAAGTATTCATCAAGTACCACCATAATGACAACATTACAATACAGTAGTGTAGTAGACCTAAGTATTCATTAAGTACCACCATAATAACAACATTACAATACAGTAGTGTAGTAGACCTAAGTATTCATCAAGTACCACCATAATGATAACATTACAATACAGTAGTGTAGTAGACCTAAGTATTCATCAAGTACCAACATAATGACTAACATTCAAATACAGTAGTGTAGTAGACCTAAGTATTCATCAAGTACCACCATAATGACAACATTACAATACAGTAGTGTAATAGACCTAAGTATTCATCAAATACCAACATAATGACAACATTACAATACAGTAGTGTAGTTGACCTAAGTATTCATTAAGTACCACCGTAATGACAACATAACAATACAGTAGTGTAGTAGACCTAAGTATTCATCAAGTACCACCATAATGACAACATTACAATACAGTAGTGTAGTAGACCTAAGTATTCATCAAGTACCACCATGACAACATTACAATACAGTAGCGTAGTAGACCTAAGTATTCATCAAGAGTCACTCTTTTTTTTCATACAAATTCCCAGTTTTCCAGATTACCCATCCTCAATTCAAACTGTTACTACGTCAACATTTGTCAACAGATTCCAAAAATTCCAACACCAACCCACTCACATCATCTGGTACAATTATACATTTTTTAAACTTCCCAGTTTTCCAGACATTTCCAGGAAATTCCCATTTAAATGAATGGACACATTTATAGTTCTACAATGCCATACATTTTCGAAATATTGCACAATTTAATTTTTAAACCTGGTTCTTACCTTTCAACCATCCACCCACACTACTCTTCACATATATCCAACACAAAACATGTTTCCCCTTTCTCAAAATTCCCGGTTTTCCAGTAATTTCCCCCCATTGACAATGAATGGGTAATATACAATCTACTGCGAATTCCACATTTTCCACCTAATTGGAACCGTCCCAACATGCACACACTCCACTCACCCTGGACAATCTAACTACCAAGTTAAATAAATTCCAGGAATTCCCAGTTTTCCAAAGCCCTATTTTCACCTCTTCCTGGAAAGTTTTCAGTCCACAGTTTTTAAACAGTTTTTGACCATTCCACCTTCAAAACATTCCTCTTAGTTGGGACAACAAATGTGTTTTTTCCATACAAATTCCCAGTTTTCCCGTAATTCCAGGAATTCCAAATTACCCATCCTCAATTCATACTGTTACTATGTCAACATTTGTCAACCAATTCCAAAAATTCCAACACCAACCCACGCATATAATCTGGACATCTGTGCTAGTATACCTATTTTCAAAAATTCCCAGTTTTCCCGACATTTCCAGGAAATTCCCATTCAAATGAACGTATTCATAGTTCTACAATGTCCTAAATTCTCTAAATTTTGCACCATTTTTAAACCCAATTCCGACCTTTCAACCATCCACACACACTACTCTTCACATATATCCATCACCAAACATGTTTTCCCTTTCCCAAAATTCCTGTTTTTCCCGGTAATTTTCTCCCCATTGACAATGAATGGGAAATACGCAATCTACTCCATATCCCACGTTTCTCATCCGATTTAAACCGTTCCAACATCCACACACCCTGGACAATCTAACTACCAAGTTAAATAAATTCCAGGAATTCCCAGTTTTCCAAAGCCCTATTTTCACCTCTTCCTGGAAAGTTTTCACAGTCCACAGTTTTTAACCGTTTTTGACCATTCCAACTTCAAAACATTCCTCTTAGTTGGGACAACAAATGTTTTTTGTTTTTTTTCATACAAATTCAGTTTTCCCGTAATTCCAGGAATTAGAAAATTACCCATCTTCAATTCAAACTGTTACTACGTCAACATCTGTCAACCGATTCCAAAAATTCCAACACCAACCCATTCACATCGTCTGGGACAATTGTGCTAGTATATATATATATACTTGTTTTTAAATTCCGTTTTTTCTCCACATTTCCAGGAAATTCCCATTCAAATGAACGTATTCATAGTTCTACAATGTTCTAAATTCTCTAAATTTTGCACCATTTTTAAACCTGATTCCGACCTTTCAACCATCCACCCACACTACTCTTCACATATATCCATCACCAAACATGTTTTCCCTTTCCCAAAATTCCCGTTTTCCCGGTAATTTTCTCCCCATTGACAATAAATTGGAAATACGCAATCTACTCCATATCCCACGTTTCTCATCCGATTTGAACCGTTCCCTTTCCCAAAATTGTGTATTATATATTATCTATATAATAACTATTTTTCATGGATGTTGATATATTTTTAACTCTACAATAAAACTTCATGAATTTAGTATGAAAAACAAAGCAGTAATAAAGATGAAATTATTCATTGAGAACATCAAAACGAGTCTGGTTTTTCAAACACATTTTTAAGAGTTGCTGTTAAAAACCTACTGAACGTGTCTGGAGTAAGATGATTATTACATTATTAGTATTGGTGGAACCTTCTTAAAATGGAACAAAGCTCAGAAAACTGCTGCTTGACCATTGAAGAATTATTTGCTGGTGAAAAAAAAAAAAGCATTTTAGACCAAGAACATTCTCAAAGTCAACAGACGTCACCACAAAATGTGAAACCAGACTGACCCTCGAGTTCAACAACCTTGGAACAGTTCTGTCATGTACAAAAACCAAAAGCAGTGAAGTTGGCACGTTGTGTAACTGGTAAATAAAAACAGAATACAATGATTTGCAAATCCTTTTCAACTTATATTCAATTGAATGGACTGCAAAGACAAGATATGTCATGTTCACATTGGAAAACTTTATTTTTGTTTGCAAATAATAATTAACTTAGAATTTCATGGCTGCAACACGTGCCAAAGTAGTTGGGAAAGGGCATGTTCACCACTGTGTTACATGGCCTTTCCTTTTAACAACACTCAGTAAACGTTTGGGAACTGAGGAGACACATTTTTTAAGCTTCTCAGGTGGAATTCTTTCCCATTCTTGCCTGATGTACAGCTTAAGTTGTTCAACAGTCCGGGGGTTTCCGTTGTGGTATTTTAGGCTTCATAATGCGCCACACATTTTCAATGGGAGACAGGTCTGGACTACAGGCAGGCCAGTCTAGTACCCGCACTCTTTTACTATGAAGCCACACTGTTGTAAAACGTGGCTTGGCATTGTCTTGCTGAAATAATCAGGGGCGTCTATGATAACGTTACTTGGATGGCAACATATGTTGCTCCAAAACCTGTATGTACCTTTCAGCATTAATGGCGCCTTCACAGATGTGTAAGTTACCCATGTCTTGGGCACTAATACACCCCCATACCATCACACATGCTGGCTTTTACACTTTGCGCCTATGACAATCCGGATGGTTCTTTTCCTCTTTGGTCCGGAGGACACGACGTCCACAGTTTCCAAAAACAATTTGAAACGTGGACTCGTCAGACCACAGAACACTTTTCCACTTTGCATCAGTCCATCTTAGATGAGATCGGGCCCAGCGAAGCCAGCGATGCTTCTGGGTGTTGTTGATAAATGGCTTTGGCTTTGCATAGTAGAGTTTTAACTTGCACTTACAGATGTAGCGACCAACTGTAGTCACTGACAGTGGTTTTCTGAAGTGTTCCTGAGCCCATGTGGTGATATCCTTTACACACTGATGTCACTTTTTGATACAGTACCGCCTGAGGGATTGCCGCTAACGTGCAGTGATTTCACCAGATTCTCTGAAACTTTTGATGATATTACGGAGCGTAGATGGTGAAATCCCTAAATTCCTTGCAATAGCTGGTTGAGAAAGGTTGTTCTTAAACTGTTGGACAATTTGCTCACACATTTGTTGACAAAGTGGTGACCCTCGCCCCATCCTTGTTTGTGAATGACTGAGCATATCATGGCAACTAATTTCATACCCAATCACGGCACCCACCTGTTCCCAATTAGCCTGTTCACCTGTGGGATGTTCCAAATAAGTGTTTGACGAGCATTCCTCAACTTTCTCAGTCTTTTTTGCCACTTGTGCCAGCTTTTTTTTTTTAAACATGTTGCGGGCATCAAATTCCAAATGAGCTAATATTTGAAAACTATTTAGTTTTTCAGTTCGAACGTTAAATATCTTGTCTTTGCAGTCTATTCAATTGAATATAAGTTGAAAAGGATTTGCAAATCATTGTATTTTGTCGAGAGGAGACAGATGAGGTGGTTCGGGCATCTGGTCAGGATGCCACCCGAACGCCTCCCTAGGGAAGTGTTTAGGGCACGTCCGACCGATAGGAGGCCACAGGGAAGACCCAGGACACGTTGGGAAGACTGTCTCCCGGCTGGCCTGGGAACGCCTCGGGATCCCTCTGGAAGAGCTGGACGAAGTGGCTGGGGAGAGGGAAGTCTGGGCTTCCCTGCTTAGGCTGCTGCCCCCGCGACCCGACCTCGGATAAGCGGAAGAAGATGGATGGATGGATTCTGTTTTTATTTACACAATGTGCCAACTTCCCTGGTTTTGGGTTTTGTACAATGTGAACTTTGTCATGATGTATTTTACAGGTCAGAAATCTATCTTACCCTTTTAGAAATGTAGCTAAGCATAGGAATTAAACAATATTGATATCGTATTAAGGATTTTTTAAAGTTGCACTTTCTTATACATATATTTTTATTTTATTTACAATTGTGTCTTTTTACTACTATAATTTGTCAAGTAATTTCCATCAGAGGTTTGATAAAGTCATCTATTACAAATGCTGCCTACATAATAGTTGATCTTTTATCAATACCTTCCAGTTAACATCTAAAAAAAAAGCCAAGTGGTGATAAATAAAAATATTAAGATCCAGGACAAAAGTACCGGTCCAGTTTTACACGGGGATTCCCCCGTCCACCCCCCACCCCCGTCGTCTCCCTTCCTCTTACCGCAGATGGCGCACGACTGGCCCGCAGGTCACGCCACATTGGGCGAGCTCCGGAGGGTCTTGCGGCTGTGAGCGGGCATGTGGACGACGAGCAGCTGCTGCTTCTGGCGGGTGGACTTGACGGCCAGGATGGCTTGGCGGTTCTTGTAGCGGACCATCTGCAAGGTGATCTCCGCGTTCCAGCCTTCGTCCTGCGGGCACCTGAAGTCGATCTCCCTGCCCTCGGCCATGACCACGGTGAAGTAGACGTACTTGCCCTTCCGCTCCACGCAGTCCAGCGTCTTCATGTTGGCGAAGTGGAGCTCCTTGACTTTGCCCGCCTCCCCCCCGGGGCCGCCCTGGTGCTGCTGCGGGGAATCGTGCTGCTTGGGCGGCAGCAGCAGCACGCCGTCCTCGGTCAGGACGCACAGCTTCTTCTTCCACAGCTGCAGCAGACCGTCGCTTCTCTTCTCCAGCACGCCTTCCTTCAGCACCTTCCTCCCGTTTTCCAACATCCTCGCCTCTATGCGGCTTCCAGGCGCGGACCGACTCGGACGCGGAGGTCTACCCCGGAGAGGGTGAAGGCATACGGGACACGCGGCACTGTGTGGTAGCGGTGGGGGGGATTGTCTGTGGCGGCTGACTTGTTTCGAAAGACTGGCTGTTTGAGGGGGGCGGGGATGGCCTGACCGCTGCACCGCCCACACAAGTGGCCCCCGAGACGCACATTTGTACTACCCCCAGCGTCCACTCAAATAGGTACACCGCCACAATAGGATCCAATTAACTTCAGTATCCAGAATTCACACATTAAAACCTACCTAATACGCATTTTTTTATTTAACTATTGAAATAAATTCTCACTTAAGTTTGTTTTCGTATTTTACATGTATTTAAAATATTTAACCGTTTTTTGAACTACATTTAACAAAAAAAACCTTCAATATACAAGTATTCATAAACAAATTACAATGTTGTCATGTTTTGCTTATATATATTTATATATATATATATATTATATATATATATATATATATATATATATACACACACACCCATTTACTACAGCTTGTCCCTATGGTGTATATGTATTTGTATATACACGTGTATATATTATGAGTTTTGTTTCCGTATTTTACATGTATTTAAAATATTTTACCGTTTTTTAAGCTACATTTAATGAGGAAAAAAAATTCAATATACATCAACTATTCATACACAAATGTGTCATGTTTTATATATATATATATATATATATATACACACACACACATATATACTGTATGTATGAGTATATATATATATATATACACATACATATGTGTGTGTGTGTGTATATATATATATATATATATATATATATACACACACACACACGTATATATATACACATATATATATATATATATACATACATATTTATATACATATGTGTGTGAATATACACATATCCATATATATACACACGCACACAAACACCAATTTTCTACAGCTTGTCCCTATGGTGTGTGTTTGTGTGTATATATGTACATTTTTTGGAATTTATATACACAAGTATATAATACCATAATTGTCGTGCAAATATAGTTTGCCATTCAAACATAGCGACTGTAAAAACAATTTTAATGTTTTTATAGAGAACAGAAGTTCCTAATTGGAAAACAGTGGTACGAGTTCCACTAATGGTACATGGACTCCATCTAGTGGTACTTTTAAGAATACAAGAACATACATTATTGTAGAATTAATGCTATAGGAAGCAAAGTCACTAAAATTCAAGGGAATATGAATTTGCTTTGTGAGTCCATCATAAAAGCAGGTTGTGAGGTCAAAGTGACTGGCTAAAATTACAATTAATTAGGATAAACATCTTAAATTGAATGAAAATGAGATGTTTGACTCAGGTGGATTACAACCTAATTAACTTTTTAAAGTTAGTTTTTAGAAATCGTTACATATTGAGAACAGAAAGTCAACATGATTGCCATTAAGCGGAGAGAATAAATAAGATGTCCTTTCTACTCAACATGTAGAGAAATTTAAATATATCCTATTGAAACTGTACACAAGTTTGTAGTAATCTGCAACTAAATTACTGGGAACCTTTTGTGGTGTAAAGTGGAGTAAAGCGTTGCTCTGATTGTTGGAGTGTCCAAAGAGCAGTCAGGGGGCCATTTTTGTACTGCAGCTTTTAGTTTTTTAATTGGCCCTCTGTATATTGTTCTAGAAGAAACCAATAGCAATAACTTGTCTTAGAGAAGATTGCACCCTGTGCTTCCTAATCAAACACGTAAGGCAGGGGTGCACATTACATCAATCACCTAAAAATGAGCGCTCATCAATCTTCACCAAGACGTCACTTGATTGACATTCACGACACCAGAGGGTCTTGTGAGATGACTCTGGCTGCTGTGAGATCATTAAGAAAAAATTACCCGACAAGGAGGCGAGAAAGACTATTTCAACACTCTCGCGCCGTACCTGCCGTCAAAACTCTAAAGACCAACTGCAGAGTTCCTGACTTCACAATTAAAGTGCTGCTTCATCCTGCCAGTGCTAACAAAATAAGAGTCTTAGAAAACTGGCATGCAGAAGCTACGGAGTTTGCCGCAAATGTATTTATTGTAAAGCAGGGGTCCCCAAACTATGGTCAGCGGGCCAGATATGGCCTGCAAGCATCCAAAGTCTGGCCCACATGTAGTCCCTAGTAAAAAAATAAATATCAATTATTTTTTAAATTCTGTCCTTTCTCGCCCATCCATCAATCCATTTACTTGTTAGTGGGTCTCCTAGCCGCTCAGGCCAATCATAGTCTAAAAATGCATTTTCCCATCGATAACGCGACGTTCTCACGCTCACTCCACAAAGTCGGGCGAGAGTGCACCACGCTCTCAGTCTATTAGTGCACGAGGGAAAAAAATAAATGGCGAAATCGTTGGGGAAACGTAAAATAATTTTTTTAAATATCAGACATGACTTTTTTTTTGTTCAATGTAAGGAAAAGGCAGTGTGTCTAATCTGCAATGAGACAGATAGATAAACCACAAGAACCTCGACTAATTTTGTGTATATGTATATATATATATATATATATATATATATATATATATATATATATATATATATATATAAATAAAACACACACACTGTCTGTTTTTTCCGGACCTATTTCATTTTATCAAATGTATAACCCGGCCCCTGGCAGGGGATATTTTTAAATCCCCTGACGAGCAGGATATATATATATCTATATATATATATGTAGATATAGATATATATATATATACACACATATATACAGTGGGGCAAAAAAGTATTTAGTCAGCCACCAATTGTGCAAGTTCTCCCACTTAAAATGATGACAGAGGTCTGTAATTTTCATCATAGGTACACTTCAACTGTGAGAGACAGAATGTGAAAAAACAATCCAGGAATTCACATTGTAGGATTTTTAAAGAATTTATTTGTAAATTATGGTGGAAAATAAGTATTTGGTCACTTCAAACAAGGAAGATCTCTGGCTCTCACAGACCTGTAACTTCTTCAAGAAGCTCTTCTGTCCTCCACTCGTTACCTGTATTAATGGCACCTGTTTGAACTCGTTATCTGTATAAAAGACACCTGTCCACAGCCTCAAACAGTCAGACTCCAAACTCCACTATGGCCAAAACTAAAGAGCTGTCGATGGACACCAGGAAAATAATTGTAGACCTGCACCAGACTGGGAAGAGTGAATCCACAATAGGCAAGCAGCTTGGTGTGAAAAAATCAACTGTGGGAGCAATTATCAGAAAATGGAAGACATACAAGACCACTGATAATCTCCCTCGATCTGGGGCTCCACGCAAGATCTCATCCTGTGGGGTCAAAATGATCATGAGAACGGTGAGCAAAAATCCCAGAACCACACAGGGGGACCTGGTGAATGACCTGCAGAGAGCTGGGACCAAAGTAACAAAGGTTACCATCAGTAACACACTACGCCAACAGGGAATCAAATCCTGCAGGGCCAGACGTGTCCCCCTGCTTAAGCCAGTGCATGTCCAGGCCCGTCTGAAGTTTGCCAGAGAGCACATGGATGATACAGCAGAGGATTGGGAGAATGTCATGTGGTCAGATGAAACCAAAATTGAATTTTTTGGTATAAACTCAACTCGTCGTGTTTGGAGGAAGAAGAATACTGGGTTGCATCCAAAGAACACTAAACCTACTGTGAAGCATGGAGGTGGAAACATCATGCTTTGGGGCTGTTTTTCTGCTAAGGGGACAGGACGACTGATCCGTGTTAAGGAAAGAATGAATGGGGCCATGTATCGTGATATTTTGAGCCAAAACCTCCTTCCATCAGTGAGAGCTTTGAAGATGAAATGTGGCTGGGTCTTCCAGCATGACAATGATCCCAAACACATCGCCCGGGCAACGAAGGAGTGGCTCCGTAAGAAGCATTTGAAAGTCCAGGAGTGGCCTAGCCAGTCTCAAACTCAACCCCATCGAAAATCTGTGGAGGGAGTTGAAAGTCTGTGTTGCTCGGCGACAGCCCCAAAACATCACTGCTCTCGAGAAGATCTGCATGGAGGAATGGGCCAAAATACCAGCTACTGTGTGTGCAAACCTGGTAAAGACCTATAGTAATCATTTGACCTCTGTTATTGCCAACAAAGGTTATATTACAAAGTATTGAGTTGAATTTTTGTTATTGACCAAATACTTATTTTCCACCATAATTTACAAATAAATTCTTTAAAAATCCTACAATGTGAATTCCTGGATTGTTTTTTCACATTCTGTCTCTCACAGTTGAAGTGTACCTATGATGAAAATTACAGACCTCTGTCATCATTTTAAGTGGGAGAACTTGCACAATTGGTGGCTGACTAAATACTTTTTTGCCCCACTGTATATATGTGTGTATATATATATATATCTATATCTACACATATATATATATATATATATATATATATATATATATATATATATATATATATATATATATATATATATATATATATATATATATATATATATATATATATATATATATATATATATATATATATATAAATAAAATACACACACAGTCGAGGTTTCTGTGGTTTATCCGTTTTAAAGTGCTCAGTACCGGGGTAGAGCGGAATATAAGTTAGGTCCAGAAAAAACACAGGCTATTTCATCCCTACAAGCCTGTTTCACAAGTTTCCCTGCTCATCATTAAAAAAAAATCCCCTGCCAGGGGTCGGGTTATACATTTTATAAAATCCCGACGAGCAGGGAAACTTGTGAAACAGGCTTGTAGGGATGAAATAGCCTCTTGTGTTTTTTCCTGACCTAATGTGAGTTTTAACCCACTGCGGCCTCGGGTCAAAACATTTGGGGACCCCTGTTGCAAAGTGTATAAAAAGGAGTATGGCAGCTGGACAAATAAGATGCCAAAAAAGCAACCACTTTCATGTGGTGTTGGACAGAAAATACTTTTCTCCTCCATTTGAAAATGTGGATGTTATCACTACTGTCTGATTCCAATCAATGCAAGTCATCAGAATCAGGTAATACACCAACTTATATTCATGAAAGAAAGTAATCTATGTGTTTAACATGCTTGTATTATCATTTAACACATTTAACTTAACAAAAATGTCTCTTTCATAAATAAATAAATGTATATGAACGAGGTCAATTGAAAAGTAGCTGACCTGCAGCAATTGATGTAAGGGGTTGATGCCAACACGAAGGCAACAGCGCCCTCTGCTGACCCCACAAGGACATGCACGCTGACGTTCAAGCAAAAACTGCTGGGGAAAAGTTGTGCGACATGTTTAACCGATTTATTCATGAACAGACACGAACAGTTATTGAGTACATTAGTATTTGTTTCATAACATAGCATTTTGCCTTCACAACAGCTGCTCTTTACATGTGGACCCCCAGCTCCCTCTCCCCCTCAGTCCTGATGTTAGACCTTCTGGGAGGCCGACTCTCTTTCACAGTGTTGGAAAGTCAAGTTCCACAGGCGAGTGAAACCCTGACATGTATTCTTCTTCCACTCTTCTACTACTACTCCACATGAACGCTCTGGACTACGGAATGTTAGCCCCGTCGCCATCGATCCTCCACAGGCGCGCTATGACAATCAATGGACCTGATTGGTTTGCCTGCTGGAATGTTTGATATTTGAGGCCACCCCCGCCAAGAGCGATGACTCGCGAGCGCAGCTGTTGTCGAAGAGCAAGTAGCACAAAAGACTTCACAAGAACCCCAACTATTTTAGCGGTGAACATGCTTCCAGAGTTTGTCCCTCTAGTCTAGATCGTACGGAAGAAAAAACTGGTCTAGTAAAATACTATATAGTGAGCCACGCAGCTCCAAGTATATTACCATGATTTTTTTTTGTTGTTGTAAAGAAAACCCTTCAAATTCTCTACCAAGAAAAATACAAAAACATTATTATAAGGCGGTAAGTTACTATTTGTTTTTATATATATATAGACCCCATGTTTGGAAGTAACAGTGCAGTGGATCCTCTCACGGCAGCAAAGGCTGGCTTCACTGGTTCTTGCACTCAGCTGGCGCTGAATCCTTCTGCAAGAAACAAAGAGCAACATTACTACAAGTTCATCTTTCTCACAAAGTACTTCATTTAAACCTGGTACTGGAAAATAGTATACCTACAAGTTATTTATTTTTATGCTGGTGTAAATTAAATATGGTTCATTTAAAGGACAACCGCGCTTCTTGGGGAAATGTTTAATAATAATATTTAATAATAATAGTGTATTTGTAAAAAGCACTTTGTATTGAGTAAACAACCTCAAAGTGCTATAGTGCATTAAAAAAATAAAAATAAAAAGATTAAAAAAATAAGTAAAAACTAGAACAGCCAAATAGCTAGAACTAGTATGTATATACCGTATTTTTCGGATTATAAGTCGCAGTTTTTTTTTTCATAGTTTGGCCGTGGGTGAAACATACTCCGGTGCGACCTGTGTGAAATTATTAACACATTACGGTAAAATATCAAATATTTATCTCATTCGCGCAAGAGACTAAGCAAATGGCAGCAATCGTCACACACACGTCAGCAATCGTCACTCACACGTCAACCAATAAGAATTCGGCGGGGGAGGGTCATGGCAGAAATGCATTGTGGGTCATGGGATGCTAACTGCTGTATGCTATATGCTACTGCCGTAGCTATTAAAATGGATCACATCAACATTGGCGGTAACTTATAAAAACTGAGAAGGGCTGAACTAAAATGGCACCGAAAAGAAAATCATATACTGCAGATTTATTATTACAAGCCGGACGTAGTAAAATATGCAGCAGAGAACGGCAACCGAGCAGCAGAGAGAAAGGACATACCAGAGGCGACACCGGGGAGGAAGATTTCATGGGATTTAGCGATCAGGAGTGACATTGTTTGGTAAACGTATCGCATGTTCTCTATGTTATAGTCATAGTGTTGCGTTAACATACCAGGCACGTTCTCAGTTGGTTATTTATGCCTCATATAACGTACACTTATTCAGCCTGTTCACTATTCTTTATTTATTTTAAATTGCCTTTCAAATGTCTATTCTTGGTGTTGGATTTTATCAAATAAATTTCCCCAAAAATTGCGACTTTATGTTTTTTTCCCTTTTTATTATACATTTTCAACCGGTGCGACCTATACTCCGGAGCGACTTATAGTCCGAAAAATTTGGTATCTAAAAAACAAGGCTTTTTTTAAAAAGAAGGGTTTATAAGCCTTTTTTAAAAGCATCCACAGTCTGTGGTGCCCTCAGGTGGTCAGGGAGAGCGTTCCACAGACTGCGAGTGGCGGAGCAGAAAGCCCGGTCTCCCATTGTTCGTAGCTTTGTCCTCTGAGGTTGGAGGAAGTTAGCCTGTCCGGAGCGAAGGCGTCGAGTGGAGGATTTGGGGGTGAGTAGTTCTTTGAGGTGGAGGGGGACATTTCCATGGAGGCACGATTTAACCAAACAGATATCGAAAATACACTATTCCGCCCTAGGGCTGGGCGATAAAACAATAATATATATCGCGATAGACATGTGATCAATATCAATAGAAAATGGGGTCGATAAAATGTTCGATAATTTCACTGAGTTGTTAGAAAAAAATAGGAAGAAAGGCGGAGCCGGAACCGCACGGCATTCTGGGGGGTGTAGGCAGAGGAAGGGCTTTGGCCTCTCGACTTATCACGGCCGAGCCTGAACCGCAAGGCATTCTGGGAAATGATAACAGGAAAAGAAAAAAAAAAAAGCAACAACAGCTAGCTGACGACGAGGAGTGAAACGAAACGGGAATACGAGCGCGGCAGCACGAGAGGAAATTGTAAATAAAAAAGGGAAAGTCACGTCACCAGTTTGGCAGTATTTTGGATTTTTAAAAATCCGATACGAATCAGAGTAATACTGTCTGCAAACTTTGTAAGGTCGTCGTCCCGACCAAGTCTGGGAACACGACAAACATATTTTACCACCTGAGCCGCTCTCACCCGCTGGAGTACAGCAGTATCAAACAGCCACAACCATCTACATCAGCCGGTGCAAGTGGAACAGCATCGAAGCGGCAACAACAGACCACCATCGTCTCGATGGTGGTCTGTTGTTGCCGCAGACAGTATTACTCGGCAGCAGTGCCATACGACACAAATTCAAAACGTTATAAAGAAATAACGGATGCAGTGGTGTATCAATTAGCGAAGGACATGCTACCGCTCAGCATAGTTGAGAAGTCTGGGTACAAGAATCTCATACACGTGCTTGACCCCCGTTATGTTCTACCTGGCCGAAAGCACTTTTCCAAGACAGCTATTCCTAAGCTTTACACAATGTGCAGGGAATCCGTGGAAAAGGAGATACTGAAGTTGGTTTGATTTTTACATAAATGACTGAAGAGGGTAACAGGTTTGTTTTGTCACAGATGTTCAGACGCAAGTTTATTCCGATGTTTACAATATTCTGTAAGACATGTTTGTTTCTGCTTGCTTAATGTGACTGTTATGTATTTGCATATATTGTTACCAATATGGCTTTAAAGCCTGAGTTGTACACTACTAATTTCTTAATTACAATACTTTGCACATTTTGTTGGATTAAGCATTTATTTAATGTCAATATTTGCACATCGACCAGTATTTTCATTTATTTGACTGTTTTTCATAATGCTGACCTCGTTCTAAAGGTTAAAGGTTATATTTAAAATAAAAGTATTTAAATTCAGCCTTTTTTCTCCTGGTCTTTATTTAGAATAGGCTTTTTTTTTTTTTAAATCAATAATTATCGATATCGTCTGATATGAAACACTTATATCGTGATACATTTTTTAGTCATATCGCCCAGCCCTATTCCGCCCTCTAAAAAGTGCCAGCAATACTCCATTTGCATGTGGTGACCTGAATAGTAACAAGTATTAGCGATATTGTTATTATAAGTGCTAACGCAGAGTGATGTCGGGAAAGGACAAAAACTGGATTTGTCTGCCAAAAACAAACTACCGTATTTCCTTGAATAGCCGCAGGGGCGTTAATTAATTTAAAACCTCCTGTCACACCTGCGTTTACCGGAAACCGGCGGGATGGCCGTGCATGCGGTAATTATTTTAAAACCTCTTCTCACTCCGGCGTTTACCAAAAGGAATCCATAAAATTTAGGCGTGCGCTTTGAGTGTGATGTAAGCATACCATCATGAAAAGCACATTTAATTAAAAAAACATTATTATGGTCTTACCTGTACTTATAAATGGAGTCCATTTGCAGCTCCTTCTGACCAAAAGCATCGATAACTTGTTTATAGAAGTCTTCCTTATTTTCTTTCTTCAGTTTTAAAAGTCTCTGTTTCGATGGAGATATTCCTTTAATTATTACATCCTGCTTCGATTGAAAGTCCAGTTTAGAAAACTGTTTTATTTTAGATACCGGTATGTAATCCTTGTTAAAAGGAAGAAAAAAAAATCTCTTGCTGCTTGTGTTCACTTCTTCTGCAGTACCGGAAGTCGCAAGAAGGATCACTAGCGCGGCAGCGCCCTCTACCACCAGGAGGCGGGAGTCATTTAATGACTTATACAGTATTTCACACACGCAGCTACGGTATACTAATAAAACATAGCTGCTTACTGTTCTCTTTAGCATACTGTACCGGTATTCAATAGCTTGGACCTTAAATCCTACTGAAAAGCTCTTTATCTTTTTTCCGTTGTGCGATTGTAAACTACTGAAAGCAGCTTCCTCCATTTTGAAAATGAGGACAGATGCGTCACTCGTGACGTAACGAATTTGACCCGGTGGAAGTTCTAGCCATATGTTAAATATTTTGCGAAACGAGTTTGACCCGGCGAAAATTATAGACATGCGATAATAAAATTAATATTTTGCGAAACGAATTTGATCCAGCTTCAATAATAAACCGGCGATAAGGCCAAGCATGCGTTAATTATTTTGAGAAACGAGTTTGACCCGGCAGTAATTCTAGACGTGCGAATACTATATTCCCTGCGCCAATTCAAGGAAATACGGTATTTAAGTTTTGAAAATCAAGCAGAAGAGATAGTGTGTACAAGTGTCCAGCACTGCACGAGGAACTTACTACTCCACTTATATATATATATATACAGTATTTTTTTTTTTTAAATACTTAACACTGGCATCATGTACATATTGCATCTGTTGTAGTTGAGGGGGGAAAAATGTTGATACCGATAAAAGATATGCCAAAGTGCTCAATATCAGCAACAATAATCGGTCGATTTCTAACTCAGTCAACATTCACCAGCAGGAAGATGCTCTAACAAGACGTGATGTTTCTTATTGACGAACACTATACACCTGTATTTGTTCTGAAAACTGAATCAATTTAATAACTGGTTTTAATATGAAAAATAGCTATTTTATTTATATTTGTCTGTTTTCCACCATTATACCAGGGATATTGGGTATAAAAAGCAACAACTTGCAGATATCAGTCGGGAGGGATGAGACAAATAAGGAATGAAATGGACCCGTTTAACACACAGCCATCATATAGCAAAACAACAAAAACTGCGTCAACATACAGAAGCGTGTACAATGCAGCACGCACTATGGGTTAAAGGTCAACCAAAAAATGCAACCAAATGCAAACCAGTGTGTTAGTGAGAGCGGGAGGGGGCGGGGAGGTGCAGGAGGATGACGATGAAAAAGACAGCCAAGAAGCAAAAAAAGGTGGCGCTAGTGAGTCGACAGTTGACAAGCTGTACCTACCAGGACAGGGTTATTTTTCTACTGTCACCACTTAAACCTAGTGAGGAAACATTTGAAGAGGAGCTGACAATATGCCAAACAAGTGACCCGTCGGAGATGAACATTCATGAGTCGGAGAACAGAACAAAAAAAAAAAAAGCCAGACTAGCGTCATACAGAAAATTCAGAGATTGTTGTTTTTTATGGCAAAAAGCAGCATGCTGGTCTCCACGGTGACTTCAACTTTTTTTTCCAAATATCAAAGAGGTGTAAGTACATGAGGGCGACAATACGACAGTCATGAGTTTTAGCCCAGAAGCCAGAAAAATAAAAGTAATGAAATGTGCGTGGTCTGCATGTTGACAGTTACAACAGCAGTTCTCATCCTCTCGTTAGTATCATTATCTCAAAGTCATGCCCTGGTGAAGGTTTTAGGGGTAAGGTGCAGAGAGGACGTAGAGAACTGCCGTGTAAGTTCAAGTATATTGTGTACGCCATGGGGGGGGGGGGAGGGGCTCACACACCTTGGGGTCATAGTCGGGGTCATTCTCCTCGTCTGCCTCCTCCTCGCCTTCCTGAACCACGCAGACATGACATATTTACAAATAATACGTTTAAAAAATCATCTGGCGTCGACGCAGCCTTACCTCGTCATCCGCCTCCTCGCCCTCCTCATCGTACTGCAAAACATCAAGCAGCGTTAGCCATAGGGCGGGCCAATAAGACGATAACATTGCAATAGACGCATAATATCAATGAAACTGCGTTTGATAAAACGTTCGCAGTGTACATATTTTTTCTCCATCAAGGAAGGAACAGGTAGTATGGAAGCAAGGTTGGTTGCATGAACAAAGGCACTCGCTCTCTGGTAACCTAGCAACGCAGGAAGTGATCACTGATCAGTGGGAGGGACACGCTAACAGCCAATCAGGTGACAGTATCAACTATCACGTTTGCTTGTAAGGATTCTTTGCATGGAGTGAAAAAAAAAAAAACTAGTGACGTTTTTACAAAGTGTGACGTCAGCAGATTATCCATACATGGTAGAAATTAAAGATGGCCGATATCCGATATTGTCCAACTCTTAATTACAAATTCCAATATCAACCGATAGATATATACAGTCGTGGAATTAACACATTATTATGCCTAATTTTGTTGTGATGCCCCGCTGGATGCATTAAACAATGTAACAAGGTTTTCCAAAATAAATCAACTCAAGTTATGGAAAAAAATGCCAACATGGCACTGCCATATTTATTATTGAAGTCACGAAGTGCTTTTTTTTTTAACATGCCTCAAAACAGCAGCTTGGAATTTGGGACATTCTCTGCCTGAGAGAGCATGAGGAGGTTGAGGTGAGCGGGGGGTGTATATTGTAGCGTCCCGGAAGAGTTATTGCTGCAAGGGGTTCTGGGTATTTGCTCTGTTGCGTTTATGTTGTGTTACGGTGCGGATGTTCTCCCGAAATGTGTTTGTCATTCTTGTTTGGTGTGGGTTCACAGTGTGGCGCATATTTGTAACAGTATTAAAGTTGTTTATACGGCCACCCTCAGTGTGACCTGTATGGCTGTTGACCAAGTATGCCTTGCGTTCATTTGTACGTGTGAAAAGCCATAGATATGTGCCGTAGATAAAGGCAGTGCCTTTAAGGTTTATTGGCGCTCTGTACTTCTCCCTACATCCATGTATACAGCGGCGTTTTAAAGTCATACATTTTACTTTTTGAAACCGATACCGATAATTTCCGATATTACATTTTAAAGCATTTATCGGCCGATAATATCGGCAGCCCGATATTATCGGACATCTCTAGTAGAAATGCGTGTTGTCCCAATACCAATATTTTGGTACCAGTACCAAAATGTATTTCGATAATTTTCTAAATACAGGGCACCACAAAAAATTGCATTATTGGCTTTATTTTACAAAAAATCTTAGGGTACATTAAACATGTTTATTATTGCAAGTTTGTCCTTAAATAAAATAATGAACATACCAGACAACTTGTCTTTTAGTCGTAAGTAAACAAAAAAAGGCTTTTAATTAGTCTGCTGATGTATGCAGTAACATATTGTGTCATTTATCTACCTATTATTTTGTAAAAATTAAGGACAAGCTGTAAAAATGAATTATTAATCTATCCGTTTTATTGACTGTTAATATCTGCTTACTTTCTCTAACGTGTTCTATCTACACTTCTGTTAAAATGTAATAATCACTTATTCTTCTGTTTGATACTTTACATTAGTTTTAGATGGTACCACAATTGTAGGTATCGATCCGATACCAAGTAGTTGCAGGATCATACATTGGTCATAATTAGGGATGTCCGATAATGGCTTTTTGCCGATATCCGATATTGACCAAACCCTTAATTACCGATACCAACCGATACTGATATATACAGTCGTGGAATTAACACATTATGCCTAATTTGGACAACCAGGTATGGTGAAGATAAGGTCCTTTTAAAAAAAAAAAAAAATATATATATATATATATATATATATATATATATATATATATATATATATATATATATATATATATATATATATATATATATATATATATATATATATATATATATATATATAAAATAAATAAATTAAAAACATTTTCTTGAATAAAAAAGAAAGTAAAACAATATAAAAACAGTTACATAGAAACTAGTAATTAATGAAAATGAGTCAAATTAACTGTTAAAAGGTTAGTACTATTAGTGGACCAGCAGCACACACAATCATGTGTGCTTACGGACTGTATCCCTTGCAGACTGTATTGATATATAATGTAGGAACCAGAATATTAACAGAAAGAAACAACCCTTGTGTGAATGAGTGTAAATGGGGGAGGGAGGTTTTTTTGGGTTGGTGTACTAATTGTAAGTGTATCTTGTGTTTATGTTGATTTAATAAAAAATTTTAAAAAAACAAAAATAAAATTAAAAAACAATACCGATAATAAAAAAAAAACATTGATAATATCCAATATTACATTTTAAAGCATTTATCGGCCGATAATATCGGCAGGCCGATATTATCGGACATCTCTAATCATAATTTAAGTCCACATGTGTCCAGGGACATATTTCCTGACCTTATAAACATATGTATTTAAAAAAAAAAAAAAAAAAAAAAAAAGATTTTGTGACTGTTAAATATCGTATCGGCTAGATACGCTATTGTACTTGGTATCATTACAGTGGATGTCAGGTGTAGATCCACCCATGGCATTTGTTTACATTGAGGAACGCTATGTAGCTATTGTATCCTCCTATGGTGTGTAGTGAAGCATGTTTTGCTATTCCTCGTCCTGCAGTGATAAATATACTTGTAAGAAACGTACTTTATTGAGGATTAGTGATTTAAAAGTAGCTAAAACACTGCCGACTGCGGATGGAAGTTAGCTGCTAGCTAGCTAGCCATGTTTCAAAGCATCTCTTGCAGAGTTTGTGTTTTAGCTTCACCTTTATCATCAGGACGCATTTTGGCTTAAAAACTCTCTCCTTTTGTGTCTACACACTGTCTGCTTGAAAGTAATGTGATTGTGCGCTGCCGAACATGCTCCTCTGCTCGTAAAACCGTCGGAGAGATGTCGGGGCGTAAAAAAATAAATTCTAAAAAAGGGAGTACAGTAATATTTTTGATTCATTAGTACCGCGGTACTTTGCTAGTACCGGTATACCGTACAACCCTATGCTGTATATTATTTCATAGATGTAACACTTTTCAGACATGTTTTAGCACACTCACATCGTCATCGTCATCCTCAATGGCCTCTCCCGTGAAGTACAACACTGCACGAGGAATAATGCGCTCACGGATGAAGTGGCCGATCTCAAAGTCGGCAGCGAGGACCGCCTCGGAGTCCTCATCCTGAACAATTCGTTTTGGACACATTAGTTTGACCGTCACAATAAGTCATTAGAGGGTTAGTGCTTTGCAAAATTTCAAACAACTTACCAGTTCGGCATTTTCAGGGAC
Source organism: Entelurus aequoreus (assembly GCF_033978785.1). Taxonomy (NCBI): domain Eukaryota; kingdom Metazoa; phylum Chordata; class Actinopteri; order Syngnathiformes; family Syngnathidae; genus Entelurus; species Entelurus aequoreus. Next base: position 53,679,147 of record NC_084742.1, read on the forward strand.
TGGGAAAGAAACAAGAAACATGCCGATAAGATAAATATCCTTATTACAGTGCAACCCGCTTATGTGGAACAGCTTATTAAGTCCTGGTCCAATGTGTTCATCTTAGAACTAAAAAAGTGCTCAAGTTGACAGAACATTTTAGACAGTTTGACTGTATTGTAATATTAACTTTGTCATCACTAAGGAGAAACTACTGTTTAGTTGCAAGGCATTAAAACATACAGTGACTTCCTGTTCAGCTTCAGAATAAAAGCATGGCAAACTTCATCCAGATTCTAACAGTATCTAAAAAAAGGCATATTTTTAAAGTGTTAGCCACCATAAGGAAGACTTTCTCACCGTAGAAGACAAATTACAAACCCCAAAACCAGTAAAGTTGGCACGTTGTGTAAATGGTAAATAGAAACAGAATACAATGATTTGCAAATCCTTTAACTTATATTCAATTGAATAGACTGCAAAGACAAGATCCTTAACATTCGAACTAGAATTTTTTTTTTTGCAAAAATTTGTATTATTGGAATTTGATGCCTGCAACACGTTTCAAAAAAGCTGGCACAAAAGGCAAAAAAGACTGAGAAAGTTGAGGAATGTTCATCAAACACTTATTTAGAACATCCCACAGGTGCCATGATTGGGTGTAAAAGCAGCTTCCATGAAATGCTCAGTCATTCACAAACAAGGATGGGGCGAGGGTCACCACTTTGTCAACAAATGCGTGAGTAAATTGTCCAACAGTTTAAGAACAACTTTTCTCAACCAGCTATTGCAAGGAATTTAGGGATTTCAGCATCTGCGGTCCGTAATATCATCAAAAGGTTCAGAGAATCTGGAGAAAACACTGCACGTAAGCGATGATATTAGGGACCTTCAATCAGTCAGGCGGTACTGCATCAAAAAGCGACATCAGTGTGTAAAGGATATGACCACATGGGCTCAAGAACACTCCAGAAAACCACTGTCAGTAACTACAGTTGGTCGCTACATCTGTAAGAGCAAGTTAAAACTCTACTATGCAAAGGGAAAACCATTTATCAACAACACTCAGAAACTCTGCCGGTTTCACTGGGCCCGAGCTCATTTAAGATGAACTGATGCAAAGTGGTCTGACGAGTCCACATTTCAAATCGCTTTTGGAAACTGTGGACGTCGTGTCTTCCGGACCAAAGAGGAAAATAACCATCCGGACTGTTCTAGGCGCAAAGTTCAAAAGCCAGCATCTGTGATGGTATGGGGGTGTATTAGTGCCCAAGACATGGGTAACTTACACATCTGTGAAGGCACCATTAATGCTGAACAGTACATACAGGTTACATATGTTGCCATCCAGGCAACGTTATGGACGCCCATGCTTATTTCAGCAAGACAACTGCGTGGCTTCATAGTAAAAGAGTGCGGGTACTAGACTGGCCTGCCTGTAGTCCAGACCTGTATCCCATTGAAAATGTGTGGCGCAATAAGAAGCCTAAAATACAAAGGAGACCCCGGACTGTTGAACAACTTAAGCTGTACATCAAGCAAGAATGAGAAAGAATTCCACTTGAAAAGCTTCAAAATTTGGTCTCCTCAGTTCCCAAACGTTTACTGAGTGTTGTTAAATGGAAAGGCCATGTAACACAGTGGTAAAAATGCCCCTGTGACAACTTCTTTGCAATGTGTTGCTGCCATTAAATTCTAAGTTAATAATTATTTGCCAAAAAAAATTGTGTTTCTCAGTGTGAACATTAAATATCTTGTCTTTGCAGTCTATTCAATTGAATATAAGTTGAAAAGGATTAGCAAATCATTGTATTCTGTTTTTATTTACCATTTACACAACGTGACAACTTCACTGGTTTTGGGTTTTGTATTAAGTAAGAATAAAATATAGCAAAACAAAAATTTAAATGTGGAGGAAAAGGGTAGAAGAAATGATTTCCTGATTGCATTTATGTATAGCAAGTTTGAATCATGTTGCAGTGTAATAGCAGTGTGTAATCACACCTTCTGGTGGGGTAAAGAAATTGAAGAAAGAGTCGTTGGGGACAGTTTTGGTGACCGTCCTGACTGTGCCACGGCCCTTGTGCTTCTGCTTCTTCTTGATGGTTTTCAACGTGACGTTCTTGCCCTTTGTCCAGTCGATCGTACAACTGTGGTGGGACATAGTTTGTCATTCATCATCGTGTCAACAAAATGTCAAGAGTCTCTTACCCTGTGCAGGACATGATCTCGGGTCCGTCGAAGGAAAAAGGGTCGCCTTCATCAGGCTCCGATCTCATCTGGTAGGTTTTTGTTAACAGCGTGTTTGTGAAGAAGTCGTTGGCCTCAAAGAGGAACTCTAACGTAAAGCTCTGAAGAAGAAATACATTTTGATTAATAGACAATATTTTACACTGCAATATGATGTCAAGTACACTGGAACCAGCATAACCGAAAATAGCCATTGCTTGAACATTTGTTTTGGTAAAAACCTTTTTACATTATTTTCATCCATTATTGTATTTTTTTCTTATTTTACTGATCTGCTGAAACAATTTTTTTGTTTTGATTACATTTTCGTTAATAGACAATAGGGGTGCACAGAAAACGATTAATTTCCAAATTGTGGTTCGTATTCATACAGACTCTAAATCGAGCCATAACACACACACACACACACACACACACACACACACACACACACACACACACACACACACACACACACACACACACACACACACACACACACACACACACACACACACACACACACACACACACACACACACACACACACACACACACACACACACACACACACACACACACACACACACACACACACACACACACACACACACACACACACACACACACACACACACACACACACACACACACACACACACACACACACACACACACACACACACACACACACACACACACACACACACACACACACACACACACACACACACACACACACACACACACACACACACACACACACACACACACACACACTTTGGAATTGTATTTTTTTTTTTTTTTTTTTTTTTTTTACAAGTATCAGGGCTGGGCAATATGGACCAAAACTCATATCCAGATATATTTTAGCTGAATATCGATATATTCTTTACAGAAAGTGAATTTAGACAGTCAAACCCAAATGTGCGTGTCCAGTTTTATTGAAACAAATACTTAACATGGATTACACTTCTGGAAATGTTTAAGTTTGATACATAGATGGATGCACGTACAAATATGGAAAAAGCCTAGAAAATAATATAAGTATAATCTTTAAAACAAATTCTTAGCTATGCCAGACCGAGGCAAAATAAAGATTTTTATTCCGATTTTTAGACCTTTAACATCAATACTGTAGCTGCCGTTATGAAATTCAAGATGGCTGCGCATGGGTATGCTGCGGCTCACTAATGCTCTTGGGAGTGTAGAGCGATTTGGCAAAAAACACCCGTCATTTCTGTCAATTTCATGGCTGGCTCAAAGCGTGAACACTCTGTGATCACATACGACCGACAGACAATTCTGGATGTGGATGGATCAGGTTGTTATAGACTGAAAGATGCATGTACGGTGGACCTCCTCGCTAGCATGGGAATACTTTGTGGGCTACATCGAGCGGCCTTTGTAGCAGCGGAGTCAAGTGCTAGCGGTGACCGCCAATGGAGACGACATAAGCGGTGCGAGCGGAAGCAGAAGCGGGGATGCCGAGCGGGGCTAACAACAAAGAGAAAAGCTAACCAAAGAAGCTTGGAGTCTCCGGGTAAGAAGCCATTTAAACTAGAACTAGCCGGCGCCAGGCTGGATAATCCCTGCACACATAGCAATTCTCTTAGAATAAAACACAACTCACATAATGTTTTTTCTTTTGTGACCGTGTTAGAGGCAGACATAGATTGTACTGAGGTAGCTAACTATGATGCGTTCAGTTTATCGCAACATCAAGCAAACAATCTGAATATCCCCGTCGTATCAATTCCTAGATATGGTCGAAACTATTTAAAGTGCAATACGCATAATAAACGCAACATTATTAATATTGCTACTTCGGATAATTTCAACAAACAATCCTCAAAACAGCCCACTACCTATAATATGGGCTTTTTAAACATAAGATCATCATCTTCCAAAACGTTATTAGTTAATGAAGTCATTAGAGACAACAAACTTGACGTCGTTGGTCTTGCCGAGACCTGGCTCAAACCAGACGATTTTTTTGCGCTAAATGAGGCATCTCCTCCTAACTATACCAATACACATGTTGCCCGACCTCTTAAAAGGGGAGGGGGTGTCGCACTAATATACAATGAAAACTATAATCTTACACCTAACCTAAATAATAAATATAACTCGTTTGAGGTGCTCACTTTGAGGTTTGTCACACCGCTGCCTCTCCACCTGGCTGTTATCTACTGCCCCCCTGGGCCCTATTCGGACTTCATCAGTGAGTTCTGAGTTTGTTGCTGATCTAGTGACGCACGCCGACAATATAATCATAATGGGGGACTTTAATATCCATATGAATACCCCATCGGACCCTCCATGCGTGGCGCTCCAGACTATAATTGATAGCTGTGGTCTTACACAAATAATAAATGAACCCACGCATCGCAACGGTAATACGATAGATCTAGTGCTTGTCAGGGGTGTCACCACCTCTAAAGTTACGATACTCCCGTACACTAAAGTAATGTCCGATCATTACCTTATAAAATTCGAAGTTCTGACTCATTGTCAACAAACTAATAATAATAATAATAACTACTATAGCAGCCGCAACATTAATGCTGCCACAACGACGACTCTTACTGACCTACTGCCTTCGGTAATGGCACCATTCCCAAATTATGTGGGCTCTATTGATAACCTCACTAACAACTTTAATGACGCCCTGCGCGACACCATTGATAGTGTAGCACCGCTAAAGCTAAAAAGGGCCCCTAAAAGGCGTACCCCATGGTTTACAGAAGAAACTAAAGCCCAGAAATTATCATGTAGAAAGCTGGAACGCAAATGGCGTGCAACTAAACCTGAGGTTTTCCATCAAGCATGGTGTGATAGTTTAATAACTTATAAACGCATGCTTACCTCAGCTAAAGCTAAATATTACTCAAATCTCATCCACCTCAACAAAAATGATCCTAAATTTCTGTTTAGTACAGTAGCATCGCTAACCCAACAAGGGACTCCTCCCAGTAGCTCCACCCACTCAGCAGATGACTTTATGAATTTCTTTAATAAGAAAATTGAAGTCATTAGAAAAGAGATTAAAGACAATGCATCTCAGCTACAACTGGGTTCTAATAACACAAATACGACTGTATATACGACGGATACCGCCCTCCAAAATAGTTTCTCTCTCTTTGATGAAATAACATTGGAGGAATTGTCAAAATGTGTAAACGGGACAAAACAAACATGTTTACTTGACCCAATTCCTGGGAAACTTATCAAGGAGCTTTTTGTATTATTAGGTCCATCAGTGTTAAATATTATAAACTTATCACTTTCCTCTGGCACTGTTCCCCTAGCATTCAAAAAAGCGGTTATTCATCCTCTACTCAAAAGACCTAACCTCGATCCTGATCTCCTGGTAAACTACCGGCCGGTGTCCCACCTTCCGTTTATCTCGAAAATCCTCGAAAAAATTGTAGCACAGCAGCTAAATGAACACTTGGCGTCTAACAATCTCTGTGAACCTTTTCAGTCCGGTTTCAGGGCAAATCACTCTACGGAGACAGCCCTCGCAAAAATGACTAATGATCTATTGCCAACGATGGATTCTGATGCGTCATCTATGTTGCTGCTTCTTGATCTTAGCGCCGCTTTCGATACTGTTGATCATAATATTTTATTAGAGCGTATCAAAACGCGTATTGGGATGACAGACTTAGCCTTGTCTTGGTTTAACTCTTATCTTACTGACAGGATGCAGTGTGTCTCCCATAACAATGTGACCTCGGACTATGTTAAGGTAACGTGCGGAGTTCCCCAGGGTTCGGTTCTTGGCCCTGCACTCTTTAGTATTTACATGCTGCCGCTAGGTGACATCATACGCAAATACGATGTTAGCTTTCACTGTTATGCTGATGACACCCAACTCTATATGCCCCTAAAGCTGACCAACACGCCGGATTGTAGTCAGCTGGAGGCGTGTCTTAATGAAATTAAACAATGGTTGTCCGCTAACTTTTTGCAACTCAACGCTAAGAAAACGGAAATGCTGATTATCGGTCCTGCTCAACACCGACATCTATTAGATAATAACACCTTAACATTTGACAACCAAACAATTAAACAAGGCGACTCGGTAAAGAATCTGGGTATTATCTTCGACCCAACTCTCTCGTTTGAGTCACACATTAAGAGTGTTACCAAAACGGCCTTCTTTAATCTCCGTAATATCGCTAAAATTCGTTCCATTTTGTCCACAAGCGATGCTGAGATCATTATCCATGCGTTCGTTACATCTCGTCTCGATTACTGTAACGTTTTATTTTCGGGCCTCCCTATGTCTAGCATTAAAAGATTACAGATGGTACAAAATGCGGCTGCTAGACTTTTGACAAAAACAAGAAAGTTTGATCATATTACGCCTATACTGGCTCACTTGCACTGGCTTCCTGTGCACCTAAGATGCGACTTTAAGGTTTTACTACTTACGTATAAAATACTACACGGTCAAGCTCCTGCCTATCTTGACGATTGTATTGTACCATATGTCCCGGCAAGAAATCTGCGTTCAAAGAACTCCGGCTTATTAGTGATTCCCAGAGCCCAAAAAAAGTCTGTGGGCTATAAAGCGTTTTCTATTCGGGCTCCAATACTATGGAATGCCCTCCCGGTAAAAGTTAGAGATGCTACCTCAGTAGAAGCATTTAAGTCTCATCTTAAAACTCATTTGTATACTCTAGCCTTTAAATAGACTCCCTTTTTAGACCAGCTGATCTGCCTTTTTTTTTTCTTTTCTACTCTGCTCCCAACCCGGGGTGGACCGCTAGCCTGTCCATCAGATGGGGACATCTCTACGCTGCTGACCCGTCTCCACTCGGGATGGTTCCTGCTGGCCCCACTATGGACTGGACTTTCGCTGATGTGTCGGACTTTCACAATATTATGTCAGACCCACTCGACATCCATTGCTTTCGGTCTCCCCTACATATGCGGTCCTCTCCAAGGTTTCTCATAGTCATTCACATTGACGTCCCACTGGGGTGAGTTTTCCTTGCCCGTATGTGGGCTCTGTACCGAGGATGTCGTTGTGGCTTGTACAGCCCTTTGAGACACTTGTGATTTAGGGCTATATAAATAAACATTGATTGATTGATTGATTGATTGATATGCAGTGCCGTTTTTAAATTACCGTAAATCTTGAACTATAGAAAGTATTTCAATGGTCGAAATCTGCACTTTTTTGGTGTTATAGGAGTTATTACGGTAATCTACGTCACAGCAGCTCAGACGAGGAACAACTTTTCCATTAATATTTTGCGGTTTGTTACATTTTTGTTGTGTTTTGCTTGATTGTAAAAGATGCAACTATCGAGGAGCTAGTCTAAGAAGTAAAAGAGGAGCGATGTTCATATGTTAATATTCAGTGTTTTGTTTATAATATTGTAAATCCCACTTTATTTTAATGTACATTTTGGATGTCCCTTTCAGTAAAAAACTGTAAAATTCCATTCCGTTTTTTTGAGGTGGTCTGTCAAGAATACTACGACTTTTGGTATTAGTGCTCCTGAAAAAAGGGACCCAAACACACATACTGTACAGCAGAGATTTACAGCTAAATGTGTATATATCATTTATACACATACACATTGGCCCCCCAGACACATTTTTTCTCTCAATGTGGCCCCCTTGAGTCAAAATATTTGCCCAGCTCTGAGCTATTTTGAAATCCTCAACATATAAAAACACAAAAGAACGAAATATAAAATATAGTCCCTGGTTTATAAGGACATTTTGAATTTAAAAATAATTTTTATTACCTCAAAATTTTAGAATACCCCTGTTCCCTTTGACATGTAAACCAGGAAGACCAAGATGTCAGCTGCAGGAAGTGGCAGGTGACAATATTACCACTGCAGCTAAACACCCTTTCAGATGGTGTAAACATTCGTTGTGGCTGTGCTTTTTTAGCAAAGTAGTGTTGACTGGAAGCTCATTTAGCAAATGATTTCTGGCAGCTTTTAAAACCTATTCCCCCCCCCCCCCCCCCCATATGGTTGCAACAAGGAACATATCTTTACACATTTTGGCAGAAAGGTCTTCTACATCGTAAAGCATGTAAAGCTCGAGTCAAACGCAGCTGATCGCTGGCAACAATGCTGAGGATTTCTTTTATTAAGAGCACAATCAGGGATCGGCAAGACAAGATAGGTGATTACCCGGCAAAAACAGGTATGCTTCTACCCCGCCTCACTCTGCGAGGAGGAGGAGGCACAGCGCTCAGCGCAGACAACCAGCAGAGAGACTTCCACTTCAACACAAGAGGACATATATGAAGGCATTGTCTGAAATACATAAGCCTTTCTAAAATATACCGCCCAGCCCTAATTATTACACCAAAATATACATTGCACGAATCGGTTTGAATCGCGAGTCGATTCTGAATCAAATCATCACCCCAGGAAACGGATTGAATAGTTAGGTGCCACAAGATCCACACCCTTAATAAACAATATTTCTTCCAGTGACTAACAAATTTAAGGGTGTATTTTTTTAAAGTTACTGTGGTAGAATCTAGGTTACTATAAGACAGAGCGGGGCAAATATTTTGACTCGGGGGGGCCCACATTGAGAGAAACAAATGTGTCTAGGTGTGTAAGCATATGCTGAAAAAAATCTGCTGTACAGTATGTGTTTGGGTTCCTTTTTTTCCCCAGAAACACCAATACCAAAAGTCATAATGTCTGATAGTTCTAAAAACGTTATGACAAACCACCTCAAAAAAACGGAATGGAATTTTACAGTTTTTTACTGAATGGGACACCCAAAATTAAAATAAAGAAAGTGATATTTACAATATTAACTATGAACAATAAAACACTGATTAACAAAATATGAACATCGCTCCTCTTTCACTTCTCAGACCAGCTCCTCGATAGTTGCGTATATTTTCCAATCAAGCAAAACAACAAAAATGTAAAAAAAAACAGCAAAATAATGTGTAATTAACACCTACAACATGATACATTATCACGTAAAAATCTGCTTCCACATCCGTTTCTGACTCACGTTTTGGGCTGGCTGCTCTGGAAACAAACCCTGCCCACTCTTTGTTCCTCGTCTGAGCTGCTGTGACGTAGATTACCGGAATAACTCCTATAACACCCAAAAGCGCAGATTTCGACCATTGAAATACTTTCTATAGTTAAACGACTTACGGTCATTTAAAAACAGCACTGCACATCATAATGGCGCCGACAGTTTTGATGTCAAAAGGTCTAAAAAAAAATAATGATGTAGACCGTCCGGCGGGCCGTATTTTGCCTAGTTCTGCTATAAATGGTAAATGGGTGATACTTGTACAGCGCTTTTCTACCTTCAAGGTACTCAAATCGCTTTGACACCATTTCCACAGTCACACAGTGACGGCAGGAGCTGCCATGCAAGGCCCTAACCACGAGCCGTCAGGAGCATGGGTCAAGTGTCTTGCTCAAGGACACAACGGGCGTGACTAGGATGGATGAAGCCGGGAATTGAACCAGGAAACCTAGAGTTGCTCTACCAACTGAGCCACGCCGTCCCCCTGCCATACTTTTATTTTGAAGCTTACTTAGCACGGAACTGGAAGGCAGTCTGTAAATGTTAAAGTTGTCGTGGTCCTTTTACCGATAATGATGAAGTTGACAGATCTGACATAAAAACGGTCCCTTTGGACGTCAAGTTTAATGTCGACAACGACCAAGTTTGGCAACGTCCACTTAGTCAGGCACTTGTTTGTAATAAGAACTTTGTGGACCGAGACCGAGCTCGTCCACGAAGACAGTTTGTCGACAAAAGTAGCTTCCATTGCATCACAATTGCTTACCATGGGTTGGCCTGGATCTGAAAATTTCACTTTGATATCTTGTAAATGTTTAAGGATGGGCTCGTCATGGTCCTGGGGAGACAAGACAAAAAGGCTTTAATGCGTTTGTTCAAAAGTCAGTTGTCTTTTAAAGTTAGCACAATCAGGCATGTGATTTGAACTTAATGAAACTGCGTGGGTTCTCTCCGGGTACTCCGGCTTCCTCCCACCTCCAAAGACATGCACCTGGGGATAGGCTGATTGACAACACTAAATTGGCCCTAGTGTGTGAATATGAGTGTGAATGTTGTCTGTCTATCTGTGTTGGCCCTGTGATGAGGTGGCGACTTGTCCAGGGTGTACCCCGCCTTCCGCCAAAATGCAGCTGAGATAGGCTCCAGCAACCCCGAACAGGACAAGCGGTAGAAAATGGATGGATGGAAAAAGACTGGGGGTCGTAGACCATCTTCCAATATAAATTGCCCGCTTGAATATTCCTTCTCTTTTGCGAGTCTTTCGGTCTGTTGTGATTTCCCCTCCTGGTTCGGTGATACGCCCTATCTACTTACTACCCTATCAAACTACTTCCATAACGTAAATGACCGCCATAACCACAACGCCAGGGGGAGCTCCACAAACCACGTTAAACCCAGATTCCGATCTAACAAAGGTCTTAACTCATTCTCCTTCTATGCCACATCAATATGGAATGCACTCCCAACAGGTGTAAAAGAAAGTGCATCTCTATCCTCCTTCAAAACTGCACTAAAAGAACACCTCCAGGCAAATACAACCCTAGACTAACACCCTCCCCCCACCACATCCCACCTCCCCGCATTGTAAATAATCAAAATGTATATACTTGTTCTTATGCTTTCTGAATTCACTATGTTCACTGCTCGCTGTACATAGCCTACCAAGTCAGACCTACACTGTTTCAATGTCCATTTCTCAGATGATATAATTGTTGATGACTGAAGTGCTGATACCAACCAAACCTAATCCCCCCGAAACCCCCTCCACATCCCACCCCCCGGATTGTAAATAATTCAATGTATATACTCTGATGATTAACTTGTGTGATGACTGTATTATGCTGATAGTATATATTTGTACCATGAATTGATTAACGTGGACCCCCAACCCACATCCCCGGATTGTAAATAATCAAATGTAAATAATCAAATGTATATACTTGTTCTTATGCTTTCTGAATTCACTATGTTCACTGCTCGCTGTACATATCCTACCAAGTCAGTCCTACACTGTTTCAATGTCCATTTCTCAGATGATATAATTATTGATGACTGAAGTGCTGATATCAACCAAACCTAAACTCCCCGCCCCAACCCCCTCCACATTCCACCCCCCGGATTGTAAATGTAAATAATTCAATGTATATACTCTGATGATTAACTTGTGTGATAACTATTATGCTGATAGTATATATTTGTACCATGAATTGATTAACGTGGATCGCGGCTTAAACAAGTTGAAAAACTTATTCGGGTGTTACCATTTAGTGGTCAATTGTACGGAATATGTACTGTACAATCTACTAATAAAAGTTTCAATCAATCTTGGCTCTGATTGGCCTGTCCCTAATGTTTTGCCCTAATCTGAACCAATCATGACTCATCATAGTAAAACCAACCAACCAATCATGGATGTTCTCATACGTAAACCAACCCATCATCATTGTTGTTTCACATATAAGTTGTCCCCTGCCCGTGGAGTTGATTCGCTATGTAGCTTCCATTTTTAAGTTCATAATTTTTAATGGAAAAGCTTAGATTTTACCATGATTATTAAAAACCGTACTCATTACGGGAAAACCGTAGTTGTTGACAGGTCTGGCAAAGAGACGGATCAAGATTTTAACTCCTTGTAGGTCGGAAAAAACAAAAAGCGGAACATTTTTAATATTTTTACAGAGATAAAAAAAAAGAGACGGATTTCCAACTATAGACGGGAAAATCACATGCCTGAACAATGTTCTGACAGGGGAAAAACAGTAATGAGTGAGCACACATCTGCGCCTCTCTAATAACTCCACCCGCAGAAGAAGGCACTCCTTGGCCGTGAACATACCTGCAGCATGTCGCTCAGCAAGTCCACGTTTTTGAAAACCGTTAACCAGAACTCGGGGATGCCTTTGGGGTCCTCCTTCTCCTCGTCCTTCTTCTCCTCTTCTAGTTTTGCCTTCTCTTTCATCTCGTCCTGCGGAGTGGACATTTTCTTGTTTACATGTTGACTAAAATCGCCATTACCACTGCGTGTAAATAAACTTGTACTTTGTCAGCAGCCGACAAAAGAGGGTATATAAGAAGACATGCAAGCATATAAGTCCCCTTTACCTTCTTACTTACTGTCAGCTCTTCCTCGTCATCCACTTTCCATTCGCACTCCTCGTCTGTGGGCTCGTAGGCTGCTTTTACGATGTCGCTTCTCTGCAAAAGACAACCCGCAAAGAAAGAAGTTCAGCCCTACCCAAGCAACAGTTAAATACATTTAGAATGTGATTTCAAGCCAAATATAATTGGCTTGTCAATATTGTAATGTAGGGCTGGGCGATATATTGCGGGTTTGCCTCTGCGCCCTATAATAAAAATACGGTATGTCAATTTTCATGTCTAGCGTCGGCGCAGCGAGAAAATATGGCCACGCACGGAGAAATACATGACACCAGCGGTGCTCTAAACATTGCTGATCGCTCAAAAGCGGCCGATTTCCGTAGAAAAGTAAGGCTACCGTAGAAAAGTAAGGCTACGTTTACACTGCAGGGCCAGTTGTTTTTTTTGTCAAATCTGATCTATTCATTATAAAAAAAATAGATTTTTAATGTGAATGCAATTTGACTTGTATGGGTCGCACACGCCGCGGTAAAGGTGACTAATTCTGGTAGGTCTCAGTCCTGACGCATTTGGGGCAATTTCAAGGATTTTGTGCAAAATCAAAGTCAACATTTTCTTAAGGGGAATTATTGCGCGTACAAGATTGAGTTGAGTTTGTGGTTTATTTCCAACATGCGTGCATACAACTTGATACGTCGCAATTTCCAGTTTTTCTATTAAACATGTTTGAAAAGGAGTAGAAAGAAGCAGAGATTATTTAATCTTACCCCTTTTCCTTTACTTAGCAGTTGCTAAAACTTTTGTCCACTCGCTGTTCTCAGTTTATTCACAATATATTCCATAAGTAATAACAATAACCCTTGTGTAATGTTCATATTGTTGTTACTCAGCCAAAATACTGAGCAGATGTTTACCTTATCCCAAAAAACATCTGTTCAGTATTTTAACATAAAAGTGTTTGATTGTGAGGCATTAAAAGCCACAAAATGCAACGGGTCCATCAGACCCACAAACGCTGGCTGAGTAACAATATGAACGTTGCACGGAAAATTTCTCTGCCAGTTTCTGCATCCCACAGGCATTCTTTTTTGTTTCTGCACCTGCGGTTCCCACACAAGATTGCAACATTGTTTGTCAACACTGTCTGCTCTCATTTTCTCGCACATTTGACCCTCTGATGTTCTGTGTACCTACACTCTGTCCTCCTTCTGTCTAGGCCTGCTGTGTGTGTGTGTGTGTGTGTGTGTGTGTGTGTGTGTGTGTGTGTGTGTGTGTGTGTGTGTGTGTGTGTGTGTGTGTGTGTGTGTGTGTGGTACACAGAACATCAATTTCCACACTTCTGGACCCGGACATCTTATATGTAATAGAAATGTGTATGGTGTGTGTATTATAAATGAATATGTATTCTGATACATGTTCTTCACAAAAAATGAGCCAAAGTCAGTGAGTCTCAGTTTGAAAAATTAATTGTATCATTTTTCTTTTAATAAAAAATGAGAACGGGTCCCACAGACCCGAACACCACACAATTATAAATAATTAGTGAAGTAAGTTATATTTCATATGGTGAGATAAATAAGATGATCTAGAAGATGAATGGATGGATGACATAACTGGAGAATGGTTATCATGGTTCTTTGTACTTTGTAAACGCTAAGTTTGAAGAGTTTCTTGAATTTAATCACATCAGTACATTGATTTCTTTGCTTATTCCATTGCATAATTTAATTCTGATATATTGATATACGTAAGTGTTGTACGTGCGTACAAATGTTTTAAATTACATTTAAAACATTAGGAAGGAAGAAGACAAATACTTTGGCAGATTAACGGTATTTTTTGCTTTGCTGTCTGCTTGAAGAGCGTGTGGGCGAGCAGACAAGGAGGCAGGAGTGGTGGAATTTTCACGAGTTTCTAAAACATTTTCATTGCTTTTCTGCTTTGTCGTCAACTTTTTTTGTAACCGTCTATTTTGGTGAACAATTATGGCACTTTTTGGTGACCTTCTGTTCGGATAATTGCTACCCGAGCGCGAGACAGCTCACATTGAGGACGCATCACATATATAGCCGATTTCTACATACGAGAGAGGCCTAGGTTGGATATGAAAAATATGGGAATTAACCTGTAGTGTAAACGAGGCTTATGTGATGAACAGATGCTTCTCACTGCCTGCGTCCTGTCAATGAGAAAGGACGCAAAAGAAAAAGGCTCCGCTTCTGCTACCGGAGTTTTTTGTTAAATCTGAAGATTTTGACCACTGATTTGCGATCACAGCCACAGGAGAGTCACCTGGCATCTTCGATCTGATTTTGGACAGTAGAGAGGCACTGATACGCTGAAATAAGGCGAGTGGAAGAGCCGTTAGCCTCAAGCCAAAGGCGCCTTGCCGCAGTTCAAAGCGGTTGCCTAGCAACCAAAAGCTACGGCGAGTTTACAGCTGTTTTAAAGTGATCCCGACGTTGCAGAGTGATATAAGTTGACAGGCTGACACCTCAAATTGATCTCTGAACGGCGCAAGATACTAAATTGTTGGAAAAAACAAGTTAAAGTGCCGCAAGTCGCCAAAGAAGCAACTGCCGTTAAGATACAAGAGGCTCTGACGTCAGCGACTGCCGCGATGCGAAAAGGTAAAGGAAAGATTGAAATCCCGAAACGTTCGGAGTCAGCTGACACAGAACACAACTGGGAACAAGATTTGAGGTTGGACACAGGACATGATGGGAATCAAGAAGCGATACTACAAAAACTTAAAGAAATGAAAGAAGACATGAAAGAAATGAAAGAATATCTGAGAAAAGTAACAGCAGAACACCAACAAGATGTGAAAAGTCTGCAGCAAAATATAGAAAATCTGCAATCTCAGAACAGAAGAAATAATGAAGCCACTGAAATGAGCAAACAAATGAAGATCCTTCAAGAAGACAACAACATGCTGAGGAATATCAGATGAAATGGATCAGGACAAACGAATGAATGATATCATCGTGACAGGGCACCGAATTAAACCAAGATCCTATGCGAAAGCTGTGAATAATGAAGGTGAACCTGATGAAATGGATATGGTCTCAGCAGAACAGCAAGTGGTCAACTTTCTGCAATCAAAAGAAATTGAAATTGGCATTAATACCATCGAAACATGCATCCCACTGAACGGAAGAAACAAAAACGCCACTCCAGTCGTGCTTGTGAAACTCGTAAACAGAAAATCTAAAATGGCACTGCTGAGACAGGGAAGGAAGCTGAAGGGAACAAATGTGTACATGAATGAGGATCTCACAAAACGTAATGCCGGAATCGCCAAGAAAGCACACGACTTGAGAAAGGAGGGAAAAATCCAGGGAACTTGGAGCGCCAACTGTAAAATCTACATCAAGCTGAATGGAGGTCCAGAAGCAAGAGTTATTGTTGTCCATGACATCAAGGACCTGGACAATTTTTAAAGTTGAAACAGCTTCCACAACAACAATGATAATAGACTGACAGAAAACAAACACCCAGCATCGACACTACTATGTTCCAAGGGACGACTAAACAAGAGGACCTACATTCAGGATTGCATCCACCTACACTTATAGAAATTATTGAAACATCAAAGATTGTTGAACAAGAAAATATGGAACTAAAAAATTTCTGCAACAAAGATCACAAAAACCAGGATTTGGAAAATGATATAGATCCAGATACAAATTTTTTCTCCCACATCAGTAATAATTGTTTTTATTATACAGATGATCAATATAATAGCAACATTGAATGTGATAACAAATTGTCAATTATTCATTTTAATAGCAGAAGCTGGTATGCAAATTACAACAACATTAAGAACTTTTTGGAACACATCAACGAACCCTTCAAAGTGATTGCTGTCACAGAAACATGGATTGATGATAAAAAAGGAATAGATTTTGATCTGGAAGGATATGAACTTAACTACATCAACAGAACCAACATAAATGGAGGAGGAGTAGCTGTGTACGTGATGAAAAACCTGGGGCCGTACTTATCAAGCTTCTTAGAGTGCCATTTTACACTTAAGTCCTGAGAATTTGCGAAATTTAGTCCTACTCTCAAACTTAAGAATAAAAGCTTTTTTATCAACGTTCTTAAGTCTAAGAATCACTCCTACTCTCCACGATATTTAAGAGACCTTCAGAGGTGTCTTAAGTGATTAGGAGTTGCCAACAGGGGATGGCACTGAGGCGAGAGAGACGTGCGCGAACGTTCAGGGAACGGAACAATGTTTTTTTTTGTTTTTTTTATGACGAGCAGCTGATCAAACGGTATCGTTTAGACAGAGCGGATATTATTTTTGTCACAGACTTAATACTTTGATTCTTTGTTGATTTCTGCATGTGGCTGCAGTGGGCTAGTATATATAGAGCCACCCACACCAGTTTCAAATTAGTTGCCTAATTAATGAATTGGAAAGAAAATGTTATGACAGTAGCGTATGTGTGTGGCCGTGAGGTGAGTGACGTCAGTGAGTGTGTGGGCGATAGAAGAGAGGGAGCGGTAGCGTGAGTGCCGGCGGGGACTAGTTTGTTTTGTATTATTTTGTAGTTTATTGTCAAAATATACACTCCCATTGTCCACTTAAATATTTCCAAGATATTTCTTTATTCTTAGACAACGGATTCCCTTCCGTGATTGGTCATTTCTATGGACACAGAAATGACGTCACCTAAAATTCCGTTTACGGCACATAGTAGTGTCGTAATTCAGCTCTGAGTGTGACACTTAAGATTCAGTCCTACACTTCGCTGAAAGTGTGAGTAACACGCTTGATAACTAACTTTTAAGTGCAGCTTTCAGCGAAGAATTTATTTACTCTTAAGTCAACTCTTAGCAGACTTCTTAGGAGTAATTCTAAGAAGCTTGATAAGTACGGCCCCTGAACTACAAAGTGGTAAAAAACATGTCATTTGCTATAGATAATATCTTAGAATGTATAACCATTGAAATATGTCAGGAAAAAAGCAAAAACATTTTCATTAGTTGTATATATAGATCACCTAAGTCAAGTATAGAAACATTTGAAGAATGGATCAAAGCAACTTACATGGACAATGGTCAAAGAATCATGTTCTTATGTGGTGACTTTAATATTGACTTATTGAACCCCAACAAGCAAAAGTCTTCATTGATACAATGTACAGCATCAGTCTATATCCTAAAATCACAAAGCCAAGCAGAATCACAGCACACTGTGCCACGCTTATTGATAATATTTTTACCAATTATTTTGATAACACTACAAGTGGTCTACTTATAACCGACGTTAGTGATCATCTGCCAGTTTTTACAATATATGATGGAAACTACAAGAAGAACATGGAAGACAAAAGGACATTTCGAAGACTATGCACAGAGAAGAGGATGATTGCCTTCAAAATTGAGCTACAAAAGCAAGATTGGGACAATGTGTATAATGAAAAAGAGGTTGATGAAGCATATGAACATTTCTTAAACAAGTTCATAATACTTTATGACAAACATTGTCCATGGATACAACTCAGTAACAAGCAGAGAAAGAATAATCAACCATGGATGACAAAAGGATTAAAAAATGCTTGTAAGAAGAAGAATACACTATATAGGAAATTTATAGCACAAAAAACTACAGAGGCAGAAATTAAGTACAAAAAGTATAAAAACAAGTTAACAGACATAATACGATCATGTATAAAAGAATATTACAGTGAATTATTGGATAGGAACAAAAATAACGAGAGCAACATGGGGCATCCTTAATAGCATTATCAAAAATGGACAAAGAGGGACTACCCCCAATACTTCTTAGACGGAAATGAAAAAAATGACAACATAAAGGAAGTAGTTGAAAGCTTCAATAATTATTTTGTAAATATTGGAAGAAAGGATTCCAGACCCAGTTTCAATCGAGGACTATAATGATACCATAGAGCGAAATCCCAACTCCATGTTCCTCAGTAATGTGACACAGGAGGAAATAGTTACAATCGTGAAAAAATGTAAATCTAAGACTTCAACTGATTGTAACGGAATAGATATGGAAACGATGAAAAAGGTTATAGAAGAGATCTCAGGACCATTAATGTATATTAGTAACCTATCATTTCAAACAGGTACTTTTCCAAACAAAATGAAAATAGCTTAAGTTGCACCAATTTATAAGACTGGAGACAAACATCAATTTACAAATTATAGACCTGTTTCTTTACTTCCACAATTTTCTAAAATCATTGAAAAACTGTTCAATAACAGATTAGAGAGTTTCATAAATAAAAATAGAATACTCGAAGAGAACCAATATGGATACAGAGCTAATGTTTCAACTTCAATGGCTTTAATTGAAATTACAGAAGAAATTACCAATGTGATAGTAAAAAATGTGCAGCAGCAGTGTTCATGGATCTAACTAAAGCATTTGACACTATTAATCACAATATTTTAATCAAAAAACTAGAACGATATGGCATCAGAGGGTTAGTCTTAAACTGGATAAGAAGTTATCTAACGAACAGGAAACAATACGTGAAGCTAGGCGAACACACGTCTACAACGCTAAATATATCCTGTGGTGTACCTCAGGGATCAATACTAGGACCTAAATTATTCAATCTCTATATAAATGACATTTGTAAAGTTAGTACTATTTGCGGATGATACAACAGCGTTTTGTTCAGGAGAGAACACACAGAAGTTAATACAAATAATAACAGAAGAAATTAACAAACTAAAAAGATGGTTTGACAAAAACAGACTATCGTTGAATCTCAGTAAAACTAAAATAATGCTATTTGGTAACAGTAGAAGAGAAAGTCAAACACAAATACAAATAGACGGAAAAGAAATTGAAAGAGTAAATGAAACCAAATTTCTAGGTATAATGATTGATGATAAATTGAACTGGAAATCTCACGTAAAAAATATACAACATAAAGTAGCAAGAAACACGTCAATAATGAATAAAGCAAAACATGTTCTAGACAAAAAATCACTTCATATTCTCTACTGCGCACTAGTGTTACCATATCGGAGTTACTGTGTAGAAATATGGGGAAATAACTACAAAAGTACACTTCATTCATTAACGGTGTTACAAAAAAGATCAGTTAGAATAATACATAATGTTGGATATAGAGAACATACGAATCCTTTATTTATTGAATCAAAGATACTGAAATTCCACGACATAGTGAATTTGCAAACAGCTAAAATTATACACAAAGCAAACTATAACCTGCTACCCAAGAGTATACAACAATTCTTCTCAAAAAAAGAGGAGAAATATAATCTTAGAGAAAAATGTAATTTAAAACATTTGTACGCACGTACAACACTTAAGACCTTCAGTATATCAGTATGTGGAATTAAATTATGGAATGGATTAAGCAAAGCAATCAAACAATGTACTAATATGATCCACTTCAAGAAACTCTTCAAACTTAGTGTTTACAAAGTACAGAGAAGAACCATGATAAACATTCTGAATTTATTTAATTCATCCATTCTTTCACTCTCAAAATAATCTTACTTATCTCATCATATGCAATGTAACTTACTTCACCAATTATTATTTATCTATTTATTTTTATTGTGATTACTTATGGAGTACATTGTGAATAAATTGAGAACAGGAAGTGAACAAAAAAGTTTAGCAACTGTTATGTAAAAGAAAAGGGGTAGGATTAAATAAGCTCTGCTTCTTCCTACTCCTTTTCAAACATGTTGAAAAGAGAAACTGGAAATTGTGATGTATCATGTTGTATGCTTGCATGTTCGAAATAAACTCAAACTCAACTCAACTCAATGCAGCAGACACTCTTCTAGCAATCAAATGACTGTATTGCTTCTACTCCCGACACCTGACTTTAAAAATAAAAAAAAATCAAACTATGCAATGCAATAGATCCTTTATTTTATCAAAAAAGGATTCGTCAAGTGATTAAGGATTCCACGTCGGTAGCGTTCCCAAACATGTCAAACTATCTTGTGCTCCAGACATTCTACACGAAAACAACAGACGAAAACTTGGAAAAACATGAAAAAAATCTTGCACTCTTACGCCCTTCTTGTTACCTCTCGAGAAACTGAAGAAACATTAATACATTTTGCGATTTGAACGGTTCATACAGCCGAAAACAAGGCAAGTATAGGACATTTTTCTTTGGAGAATGGCTAAATGGCACCTAGTACCCATTGAGAACAGAGCTAGCTTGACCACCACGCGTATTTAATGAGTCGGACGTGACGTCATTTAAATCTACCGTATTTTCCGCACTATAAGGCGCACCTAAAAACCACAAATTTTCTCAAAAGCTGACAGTGCGCCTTATAATCCGGTGCGCCTTATATATGAATATTAATGTTCATTCTCATAAAGTTTAGGTCTCGCAACTACGGTAAACAGCCGCCATCTTTTTTCCCTGTAGAAGAAGCGCGCGGTGCATGCTGGGATATGTGACGTTTCATTTCCATTTGTGTGTTTATGTAAAGACCCCAAAATGGCTCCTATTAAGTGTGTTGTCTGTCTAATTATAAATAATGCAGACGAGGTGTGTTGGCTGAGTGCTCAACGTTTACTCACAGCGTGCTCATAACCACATTCTAACTGCCGGCATGGCGACCTACCGCGCATGGTCGTCACTCCAGTTGCATGCTGGGTAGTGTAGTTGTTATATTCCCTAGCTCATTACATCACATTAAGAGACACGCTTACGCGCTTAATTCAATACTCGCCATCATTCCGGGTGGATTGACAAAAGAACTCCAGCCGCTAGATATTGGTGTCGACAGGGCATTCGAAGCTAGACTGCTAACTGCGTGGGAACAGTGGATGACAGAAGGCGAACACGTTCATCAGTCCCAACTGTGGTCGGAGCATTCAGGACGGCAGGAATTTTCACTGAACTGCTGGACAACAGCGACACTGACTCGATTAATGACGACTTTGACGAGACGGAGCCGGCCATTTTGGATGCCGTATTAGCCCCACTGTTTCATTTGGACACTGAAGAAGAAGAATTCAAGGGATTCGTGGATGAAGAATAACTTCATAAAGTGAGATTTACATGTTTATTTGGTGTGTTGTGTTGTGTGACATTAATGTTTGAGCAACGTTGAGTTATTGATATATTGTTATTGCTCTGCACTATTTCGAGTGTCACTATATTGTGATAGCACTAACGTTTGATTTACGAAACACGAGTAAATCAGCTGTTTATTCATTTTGGGAGTGAACAGAGTTGTCAGAACGCTGGTTTGTAATCTATTAATAAAGTTTGACTGACCTATCTGACTGTTTTGTTGACATAGGTGCGCCTTATAATCCAGTGTGCCTTATATATGAATTTTTGAAATATGCCATTCATTGAAGGTGCGCCTTATAGTGCGGAAAATACTGTAATACAGTGCGGAACCACCCATTTAAGTTACTATCTCCTCCGTTGTGAAAAATAAGCTACATTTCTCAAAAATAGCATAACAGGAAGGCAAGGCTAAACATCAGACACCGCGCAAGAAAGCGCAGGCAACAATATGGCATGCTATTTGTTAAAATAGCCTTGAAATGACAATCTAGCTGAAAAATAAAAAAGCTAGAAACAGGAGATGAAATAGGTGTGGCGAAATTGTTTTCTGCATTTGACCCATCACCCTTGATCACCCCCTGGGAGGTGAGGGGAGCAGTGAGCAGCAGCGGTGGCCGCGCCTGGGAATCATTTTTGGTGATTTAACCCCCAATTCCAACCCTTGATGCAGAGTGCCTAGCAGGGAGGTAATGGGTCCCATTTTTATAGTCTTTGGTATGACTAGATGGTCATTTATCGTATACTATGGTTTTAATTTTGCTCAAACAAAGGAAATAGCAGATTAAATATTTTGTTTTAGGTAGAGATGTCCGATAATGGCTTTTTTGCCGATATCCGATATTGTCCAACTCTTAATTACAGATTCCGATATCAACCGATACAGATGTATACAGTCGTGGAATTAACACATTATTATGCCTAATTTTGTTGTGGTGCCCCGCTGGGTGCATTAAACAATGTAACTTTACCATGAATTGATTAACGTGGACCCCGTTGAAAAGTTGGAAAACTTATTCAGGTGTTACCATTTAGTGGTCAATTGTACAGAATATGTACTGTACTGTGCAATCTACTAATACAAGTTTCAATCAATCAATCAAAAACAAGGTTTTCCAAAATAAGAGAACAACTTCAACTCCAGTTATGGAAAAAAGTGGCAACATGGCACTGCCATATTTATTATTGAAGTCACAAAGTGCATTATTTTTTTTAACATGCCTCAAAACAGCAGCTTGGAATTTGGGACATGCTCTCCCTGAGATAATCCTGATACACACTACAACTATGGGAAATACTATACTTTGACTTTCAGTGCATTATTTATTTATTTTTAAACATGCCTCAAAACAGCTACAAAAACAATGAAGGCACACAGCTTCAGTCCAGAGTATACTAGAGCATACTTGCCAACCTGGAGACCTTCGAATTCGGGAGATGGGGGGGTTTGGTGGTAGTAGGGGTGTATATTGTAGCATCCCGGAAGAGTTAGTGCTGCAAGGGGTTCTGGGTATTTGTTCTGTTGTGTTACGGTGCAGATAATCTCCCGAAATATGTTTGGTGTGGGTTCACAGTGTGGCGCATATTTGTAACAGTGTTAAAAGTTGTTTATACGGCCACCCTCAGAGTGCCCTGTATGGCTGTTGACCAAGTATGCCTTACATTCACTTATGTGTGAGTAAAAGCCGCATATATCATGTGACTGGGCTGGCACACCGTTTGTATGGAGGAAAAGCGGACGTGACGTCAGGTTGAAGAGGACGCTAAAGGCAGTGCCTTTAAGGCACGCCCCCAATATTGTTGTCCGGGTGGAAATCAGGAGAAATTCGGGATAATGGTTGCCCCTAGAGATTTTCGGGAGGGGCACTGAAATTCGGGAGTCTCCCGGGAAAATCGGGAGGGTTGGCAAGTATGCCCTACGTCCGTGTTTTACCGGATATGTACCGCTCCGTACAGCGGCGTTTTAAAAAGTCATTAATTTTACTTTTTGAAACCGATACCGATAATTTCCGATATTACATTTCGAAGCATTTATCGGTATCTAGTTTTAGGTTGTTACACAGCCATATTTCTTTTACCGGTTATAATTATTAAACATTGAAAAACGGTCATTGTTTAGTGTCCTAGTCATAAAGAAAACTGTGCAAATACTAAATGACTTTACAGCAGCAGTGCTGCATGCTTCAGTATTAAAAAAGGTGGCATCAGGGGTATTTCTCCAAAATGGTAATTGAAATAAACAGCTCCTTAAGAGTAATTTACTTTTATAACCCTGACCAACAACACGTAATTTACAAAGGAAACTGTGTATTTTGGGGGAATTAAACGGCTAAATTTGTTGCACGAGTACTCTAAAAGATACAAAAAAGTAGTTAATCTGCAGATTAATGGGGAAAAATAATTAGATGAATACATTTGAGAAATCGTTAGATGCAGCCCTAATAAATTGATAAAAAAGAGCCAGGTGACATACTTTGTCGAAGAGGGGCTGGTAAAGGGCAGCGTATTTTCTCTCCAGTTCGTGGACCTCTTCGTAGAATTTGGCCTCAATGTGGGCACACTTCACCTGCAGGTTCTTGAGGGCGTTGATACGCCGCTTCACAACTTTTGGTAAACTGCGGAACGCATGAAAATTACGTTGGAGCAGATGTAGAAGCCAAAACAAGAAACTACAGTTAGGAAGGGATGAATGCACACACTCAGGATGACATGTATTGTGAATAAGTGACATACTTGTACAAGCAATAAACCCACAATGCTTCCTGCTGTGACAATGGCAACAAGCTTAGTTTTTCTTACTTATTAAGGTGCAGCAAGGTACGCGTGCACTCACCTGGCACAGCCAATACTTTGCTCAGTCCAAAGATAGTGTCATACACGCTTGCGGGGAATGGGGAAAGGTGCATCTAAAAAACAAACACTCACCTCTCTATGTACCCTGATGGTGAACCGTTCAGGCCCTCGAGCCCCCCTTGAAGCGCAGCCAGGATCTGTGGATTCTGCATAAGCTGCTCTGTCAGCTGACGAGCTGCGGGTGCACACAAAAGTAATGTCAATGTATTTTGTTTAGATAAGTTCAATCAGAGTGCCTTTCATACATTTCCTGCTGCATTGTCTTTAGTTAGGTTTACCTGGTCAGGTAACCAACAATGCAAGTTACAGATCAGAATTTAAAAAATGTTGCATGGTGTTCTGGGTACAAAATGCTGACACATTTTAAAAAGAAAATAGTTTATTTACTCAACAACACAGATCTACACCAAGACTATTTATTTGATTAATTGTGAGTTGTTGGGTGTGTACTAGAGGTGGGAATCTTTGGCCACATTACAATTAGATTACCGTACGATTCAGGAGCTAAAGATTCGCTTAAAAATCGATTATTGATGCAGTTTTTGAGTTTCACTAAATAAGCGTTCATCACATGCAACTTTAAAAAAAACATTGGAATAAGAAACCGTTAAATGAATTCCCACAACTATGAAATTAATAGAAACTGGAACATAAATGCCTTAAGATAAGGAGCTGGTCGGATCTCTCAATGAGGTGGCTCTTAGAAATGTCTTCATTACTTTATTCAAAATAAATAGGTCGATTATTGATGTTTACTAATGGATTCTATAACCGTCCATGTCCGAATTGCGATGCTTCTACAAATCGATTATTTCCTCCACATCTAGTGTGCAGTCTACAAAAGCAAAAAACTGCCATGGTCTCCAATTAGCTCTAGGTCGGGGGTCGGCAACCCGCGGCTCTAGAGCCGCATGCGGCTCTTTAGCGCCGCCCTAGTGGCTCTCTGGAGATTTTTCAAAAATGTATGAAGAATGGAAAAAGATGAGGGGAAAAAATCAATTTTTTTGTTTCAGAATGTTTTCTGTGGGAGGACAAACATGACATAAACCTCGCTAATTGTTATAAATCACACTGTTTATATTAAACATGCTTCACTGATTCGAGTATTTGGCGAGCGCCGTTTTGTCCTACTAATTTTGGCGGTCCTTGAACTCGCCGTATAGTTTGTTTCCATGTATAACTTTCTCCGACTTTCTAGGACGTGTTTTATGCCACTTTTTCTATCTCATTTTGTCCACCACACTTTTAACGTTGGGCATGAGTGCACAAAGGTGAGTTTTGTTGATGTTATTGACTTGTGTGGAGTGCTAATCAGACATATTTGGTCACTGCGTGACTGCAAGCTAATCGATGCTAACATGCTATTTAGGCTAGCTATATGTACATATTGCATATGCCTCATTTGTAGCTATATTTGAGGTCATTTAGTTTCCTTTAAGTCCTCTTAATTACATTTATATCTCATGACACATGTAATATGGCTTTTAATTTTTTGCGGCTCCAGACAGATTTGTTTTTGTATTTTTGGTCCAATATGGCTCTTTCAACATTTTGGGTTGCCGACCCCTGCTCTAGGTGGAAAAAGCAGTGGTTACTACAGCTGTGGCTGTAGGCAACTGCCTGTTGTAGTTTATCATCTAGACAAGATGGCAGTAGCTGCAATTTAAGTATAATAATTCGCTTTATCGTAGGGCTGGGCGATATATCGGCTATACTCGATATATCGCGGGTTTGTCTCTGTGCGATATAGAAAATGACTATATTGTGATATTAGAGAATACGTTCTCACGCAGTTGCTTTTAGCTGCGGGCATTACACTACAGGCGTTTCTCACTTTTCTCTCCTTACATATGACACATACTCTCGCGCGTGCAACGTACGCCCTCGCGGAGCAGAGAGGTAGCGGCATAGGTAACGTTAGCTGTGGTGCTAACGGTGCTGTGTGAGTGGTAATACGAGAGAAAGAAGGTGCGAATCTGGTAACAAATGAAGGAAGAATTAATTCCCAAGAAAAACAGCACGGGGTCCATCGTGTGGCGGTGGTTTGGCTTCAAGCAGGAAGATGTCGAACAGACAACCGTAATTTGTCAAGTGTGGGGCAAAAGCGTTGCTACAAAGAGTAGCATTACTGCTAATATGTAGCATCATTTGAAAATTCACCCGTTAAGAGAATGAAGAGTGCTTGAAAATCAAGTGTTCATTCAAGGCTAAGGCAAAATATGGAGATATATATCGTGTATCGTGACATGGCCTAAAAATAGAGATATTAATAAAAGACCATATCGCCCAGCCCTAGTTATAACTTCACCTTTATCGTTGGTTTTTAAGCCAAAATGCACCTGTTCTCCCTTTTCTGTCTGCTTATAAGTACTCCATGATTGCGCGCTGCCGAACATGCTCCTCTGCTCGTAAAACTAGCAATGACACGACATGACAATGACTGAGGGTGCGGGGGGGCCGGTACTTTTTAGGTATAGTACCGAATATGATTCATTAGTATGGCGGTACAATACCGGTATACCGTACAACCCTAAACTTAAGTCAAATAAATCTGACCTAATATTGTCTATTTACTTGACATCAAAGTAGTAATATACTATATCACTCATTCATATGTTCTTAGCCTGGTTTGTATAAAACTACCTGAACTGTAAAATGCTGTACAAAGAAACACAAACACACACACACTTCTAAAGGGAATCTAAAGTTCCCTAACTTTTGGTGGAAAAGGGCCCCGTGCCCGGTTACCTTTGCTTTTGGAATTTTCCACCGTCTCCTCCTCCTCCACATCCTCCACGTCCTCCATATCTGCCGGGTCTATCTCGGCTTGATCTTTGCTGCTCAGGGAGAACCGGAGACGAAAGGTCAGCCAATAGGCAAGCAAGGAACACTACTCAATCTGCTAAACATTTTGATTTAAAAAAAAAAAAAGAAGGGCTGTGTCGAAATGAGCAACACTATTTAACAAAAAAGGTGGTTGTTGCAAGCACAGGGTGAAACAGGACACCAAAACACACACACAGCATGGGATATTGAAGGCAACAGCTTCACCAGCAGGTGTGGAAAACAACAATTTGTTTGGAATTGATCATGTGGGTTGTGGAATGGAAGTAGTAAATAACCGTTCAATCTCATGATGTGCTGAATTTAGACTCTCATGCCACATACCCTCAAACTGTCAGAGTTTGATTTTCAGTCATACTCACTTGTCAAGGTCTGCCATCTTTGCCAAGTCTCGAGTGATACTACAAAAACAAAGAGAAACTCAATGAGTGAGACACTGGATGACTAAACGGGTTGGCCTCTTGAATTATTGACACATGGAGCCCATCTTCACTGTGGTGGTGCATGGGAATAGTGTCACCGGCTACAGTAAAACCTTGACATGACAGCATCGCAGAGTAAGCGCCCAAAGCAATAAAATGCCATCTTGGCATCCGTTAAAAAACCTTTGTGCTAAAAATGGAGCATGTCTTTGATCATAGGCAACTTAAGACTGCACAACTTTGAAAGGTTACCATCAAAACAAGATAAGCATGAAACAATTTACCACTGTAATAACAGCTATGGTGTCCCTTTAGTCCAGGCCTATTCAACTGGAGGTCCAACACTTTTCATTTGGCCCGCAGAACATCGCTCAAATAGGCTTGATGAAGAAACCATTCAAACTAGGGTCGACCATGTATGCAGTACTCCCGCCACTCTGCAAGGGGCAACAGCGAGGCATATGTGTCACAATGGATTAGCAGTGGAGTGAGTAGAAGAAGATTACTCTTTCAACCCGGGGAAAAAACATCTAAATACTCTGTAAAAAATCTGACTTTTAACAACGACTGGACACCAAAAGTATGAATGTTCTGCCCGGAGCAAGTGCTCCAGTCATTGTTTCCTGTCGGACCTATTAAGCGACGGACACATTGATCCAAAACAAGCAACAACGGTAGAAATCTCAGCATGTAAGCTTCATTACAAAACTTGGTTAAACATTTGTTAGTCGATATAATTTGTACATAAAGATATGTACAAATTGCTGGCTTTGTGATGTCGTTTGTATCTGTGGTCATGTATTTTGTCAAAGTAACTGCCGATCAAAGCTCATTTAATACATGTAGAGCTAAATTTGACCATTAGAGGGAGACAACACTACACATTAGGTTTAACTGATGAGTCACATACATTGTGTGCAATGTTCGATGTGTGTAAACATTTGCAGTTTTTATTAACACTAAACTAGAGATGTCCGATAATTGCTTTTTTGCCGATATCTGATAGTCCGATATTGTCCAACACTTAATTACCGATTCAGATATCAACCGATATCGATATATACAGTCGTGGAATTAACACATTATTATGCTTAATTTTGTTGTGATGCCCCGCTGGATGCATTAAACAATTTAGCAAGGTTTTCCAAAATAAATCAACTCAAGTTTTGGAAAAAAAATTCCAAAATGGCACTGCCATGTTTATTATTGAAGTCACAAAGTGCATTATTTTTTTTTAACATGCCTCAAAACATGAGGCATGTTTTGAGGCATGTTGAGGTGGGGGGAAGGGGGTGGGGGTAGCGGGGGGTGTATATTGTAGCGTCCCGGAAGAGTTAGTGCTGCAGGGGGATCTGGGTATTTGTTCTGTTGTGTTTATGTTGTGTTGGGATGTTCTCCCAAAATGTGTTTGTCATTCTTGTTTGGTGTGGGTTCACAGTGTGGCGCATATTTGTAACAGTGTTAAAGTTGTTTATACGGTCACCCTCAGTGTGACCTGTATGGCTGTTGACCAAGTATGCATTGCATTCACTTGTGTGTGTGAAAAGCCGTAGATATTATGTGATTGGGCCGGCACGCAAAGGCAGTGCCTTTAAGGTTTATTGGCGCTCTGTACTTCTCCCTACGTCCGTGTACCACTCCGTACAGCGGCGTTTTAAAAAGTCATAAATTTTACTTTTTGAAACCGATAATTTTCGATATTACATTTTAAAGCATTTATCGGCCGATATCGGCAGTCCGATATTATCGGACATCTCTACACTAAACCTAATTTATTTATGTAAAATACACAATGGACTTTTGTTTTGTTTATGTTTATATTTTGAGTCTTACGAACCTAAATGAAAGAAGAAGTGTAAAGAAATAAGACTTAAAAAGGAAAACCATTTAAAAGAAGGAACATCAATCCTCACAACTTCTGGAGCTTCCGTTTCTTTATGCTTTTAACTAGCTGCATACGCTGGAGAGCAAATCGTGAGGGCAGAATATTGTGCGTTGTGAAAGCCAATGTGTTTACTTTGCAATTAACGGTCGCAAAAACATTTAGCCTGCACTTCCTGACGAAACATCCACATTTCGATGTCCGGCCCATGAGCCATTGGGCTCTTGAAACTGCGGCCCTCTTGATGATGTCGTTGAATAGCCCTGCTTTAATCTGACTCACCCCGTATATTGTTTAGCTTTAGAAAAAAAATCACCAGGCTTTGTTACACATGTTAATTTAGTTCTGGATTTGTGCCATGTCCATCAGTCAGCTACAGACATCGGAGGTGTGAAGTTTGGTTATTTTGATTTCTTTTTGGCGAATAGGCTAAGCTAGCATGATGTTGCAGTCAAAATGTGATTTCAATGTTAGCCCTCTAGCTCCCACGGCTGTGCTAGCAACATTTCTTATACAAATCTCTGACTGTGTGTTACGTCTTCACATCAGGATGCAAGAGCAGAGGCCCACATACAATGGAGGGAGGGAGCAGACTTTTCGGGCTTTGTTGCACTGAAGCAGCGGGCTGTGTCCTGAATCACACACTCTCACTTTAGTAAGAATACCACATAAATGGATACTTAGTTCCTGAAACATGTTGACAGTGTCATACTGTCCCACATCTATTACCTTTGTGCACTTCCTGAAATCTAATTTAATGCTTTTTAATGCCACTTTAATACAAATATGCCATATGTTATAGTTAAGCTTACAAGTGTACATGTAGACCAAATTGTAAGTATTTGACATACGATAATGTTGAATAGTTAAAAAGTTTACATTGACTGAGGCTAAATTAAGCACTAATACAGTGGTTTGCTAACGTTTTTTTCTCCACATAAGTAGCACCTCAGAAAACACTTGGCTCTCCAAGTACCACCATAATGAGCAACATTAGAATACAGTAGCGAAGTAGGCCTGAGCAGTCTATAAAAACAAGGCAGCTGCTTTATTTAGGAAGTATATTCTGTATTTTGGGCCATTGTAACGTTAGTCATTTGAACAATAATATTTTTTTCGATTAATCGGTAATCTATAGATTATTTTTTTTCG
This sequence comes from Entelurus aequoreus, assembly GCF_033978785.1. Taxonomy (NCBI): domain Eukaryota; kingdom Metazoa; phylum Chordata; class Actinopteri; order Syngnathiformes; family Syngnathidae; genus Entelurus; species Entelurus aequoreus. Next base: position 53,709,728 of record NC_084742.1, read on the forward strand.
ATTAATCTATAGATTATTTTTCTTTTTACCGATTATTTTTTTTATTCAAAATGAAGATGAAAAAATAAATGTAGGCCAGCTTTTTCAAAAGGCATGGCTTTTATTTACAAAAAAAAAAGAAGTATGGCCACTCAGTCAACATTGACAACATGACTAAATATTCTGTAACAATGTAAACATTTAAAACTTTTAACCTTTAACAAAATTAAAAGTAGCTTATTTGCTTTTTAATGTGCAAATATAAAAGTCAACATCCAGTGCAAATCTTAATATTCTGCAATAGTATAAGCATTTCAAAAGTAAAAGTATTGCTTATTTTGCTTTAAAATGTGCAAAAATAAAGATAAACATCCAATACAAAAAAGTGTAAAACGAAATTCTGTAACAACAGTGTAAACATTTCAACAAAAGTGAAAGTATTGCTTATTTGCTAAAATGTGCAAAAATAAAGATAAACATCCAATACAAAAAAGTGCCAATCTAAATATTCTGGAGCACTGTAAACATTAAGTATTGCTTTTAAAATGTGCAAAATAAACATCCAGTCCAACACAGTACACAATAACCAATTCTACTCATTCCAGTGAGTGACTAACAGTTGTAATGAAGAAAGGTTAGCATGTCTACATGCTCTGCTTCTTTTCTTGTTTACAATATTCCCAGCAGCTGAAAATAGTAGCTCAGAAGGGGTCGATGTGGCTGGAACTGAGAGGTAATTAGCCTTCACCTCAAGCCAGGACTGCGAGTGAGCTGAGCTGCAGTTTAAGTTTCTAGAAGGTCAACGGGCTCATAGTGATGTTACTAGTAGTTGACTGGGAGGTGTTTATCATTTGGGGAGAGTCCGCTGCCCGATACTCACCTGCTAAACACCTATCTGCTCGACGCTGAAGCGCTGACTACATGCGCTCTGAATACGCACTGCTGATTGGCTGGTAATGCTTCGTGTGTACCAATCAGATGGTTGTGTGGGTGGGACAATGCTGCGTGCTGAGACAGAGGCAGGAGCGAAGCAGTTTGTTAAGACTTTAGCAGCTAAAGTTAGCTTTAGCTTAAAAACTCGTTCGGTACACCCCCGTACCGAACCGAAAGCCCCGTACCGAAACGGTTCAATACAAACACGTACAGTTACACCCCTAGCAGATACAAATGGCACATTCATGTTTTTGTGTAATGATGACAACGTATGCTCACGCGGACGATTGACTAGTTGATGGTTTTCTTTTCAAATGTTCGTTCATAGCCGTTGTGCTGCTATGATAGGCCATTTCCACTCGACACAGTGTGCATACAACATTATTAGGCTGTGTATTGAAATACTTCCACACTTTTGACGACTTTTGGCGTGATTTTTCCCCCTCGCTCGCACCGCTCGCATCGTCTGCTTTGCGCTTCGCCATGACGGTAGTGTGACGTAAATATGCGACGCGTCGACGCACAAAAACAGCGTCGACGTATTTACGTAACCGATGACGTCGATGACGTCGACTACGTCGACGCGTCGTTTCAGCCTTACTCGTACCATTAGTGGAACACGTGCCACAGTTTGGGAATCCTTGCACTAATGTGATTGATTTCATTGAATGTTAATGCAAGTAACCGTTTCAAACGCAATTAACACTTTTCATACTGTAGTATTTTTACCATAGTAATTGCAAGTAGGGCTGGGCGATATATCGAATATACTCGATATATCGCGGGTTTGTCTCTGTGCAATATAGAAAATGACTATATTGTGATATTCCACATCAACATCATATGAAAAAAAATAGTCAACAGAAGGAGATAACGTCCGCAGGAACCTACCACATAGTGAAGGGCATACACTTTTTGATTTCCTATTATGCAGCTAATTTTTATTTGACAGTTATTGAAATATCTTGTGTGACATCATGCACAAAAGTGCACCTTGTTTTAAACTATTGTAGTGGCGTTCTGTACAAAAAGTGCACTTTAATTTTGTGTTTTGATATGTCATCTTAGTGACATCATGCACAAAATTTAAAAAACAAAATGTCTGCCAATCTTGCACTTTTTGTTTTGGAAATGACATGAATGTTTGTGCCACTGCTTAATAAATAAAATTTTGGTAAATTGACTTAGTTGTGATTTCCCTCTGCATGAAAGTTTAAAATGAGCATATATTAATGCAGTATGAACAAGAATGTTTTAATGTAGACACACAGAATCATCATACTGCTGTGATTATATGCATCAAGTGTTCATTCAAGGCTAAGGTAAAATATTGAGATATATATTTTGTATCGTGACATGGCCTAAAAATAGAGATACTAAAAAAAGGCCATATCGCCCAGCCCTAATTGCAAGGTCAATCAATAACTTAGATATCCTAAATAGGTACGCAAACATCTTTTTCCTCCTACTTTGTTATTCAGAAGTGCTCACTGGCGAGGCGAAGTCGGTGTATTCTGTGTGTGTAAGCTAGCGGTCCTGCTTGCTCGTACGGAATCAAAGATTGTGAAAGACTGACAAGAGGCCCACTCTGCTCCTGTAATCCTGTCAAATAAATGTGGTCAAGACCTCTTGTATGGATTGACGAAGAAAAGATACACGGAAATTGCAATTTATCCAGCAAAGTTTATGGATAGACTGCCTCTGCTGACGTAACTAATGCAAAACACGTCGCTAAAGTCTCAAAATTCCCACAGCTCGCTTGGAGCAAGTTTGGAAGACGACAAGATAGTCATAAAACAATCTCCACCATGCCTCCATGGTTTAAATTCACACGTTAAGTTTTTACACCCCATCAGCGACAATGGAGGGTGGTTAGTCTCTGTACTCCTCAGTGTAAACACATTCAAAATGCTACACTTAATATCACACTATTAGACAACGTGCCAAAATTGGGGAAACATTTCCATCCGGTGTTAAGCGTAAAAGAAACGACACCAAATTATTGATGGCAACAAGCTTTTAGTAGCCGGCGAAGGTATGCTGTAGAAAATGTGATTACAGGACATTTTGTGTGTGTGTGTGGGTGAGTAAAAGTTTCCTTAGTAGCTGCATAGGAAATAATTAGGCATCTAACAGTATTGTAAATAATAGACGTGGGAATCGTTGGGCACCTCATAATTCAATTGAAAAAAAAAAACATTGATGCATTTTTAATTCATGTATATTGATGCAGTTTTACATTTCACTTCACTAAATAAGCGTTTGTCATTTGCAACTTTTAAAAACAGTGCATTTTTAATAAGAAAGTTAAATTAGTTCCCATTACATTTATTCAATTCATGGAAATGTGTGCAAAACTAGAACATAAGTGCTTTAAAATAAAAGGAGCTGGTCTGATCTCTTGGTGAGATTGTTCACTGCAGTCAGACAAATTTTAGAACCGTCTGCATTGCTTTATTCACACTAAATAAAATCGATTATCAAGATTTACTAATCGATTTTATAGTCCTCCACGTACTATAAATTATTTCCCCCACCTCTAGTAAAAACTGCGGGATTGTAGTTTCAAAATCCTTACAATAATGCCATGACTTGTATTAGTATCAAATGAATACTTGGTGAGTATATTTTTTCTGTCTGTAAATAGATTACCAGGAGGCCATGGTTAACTTTGGAAGAGGTACCAGTCTGGAGGACGTGTTAGCTGAAAGGAACCGAGACTACTCTTTGGACCACTCTTCCATGCATATCTATAGACATCTCTGTAGAATACTGGAAGAAGATGCCAATTTCTCGACAAGGCTGGACTTTAACTATCTAATAAATCAACTACTAATTAATTTAACGCTTAAATAACTTTACCCACCAACATCCATTGAAGCCGGTCACCCTGGAACGGATGTCCCTACCTTTGTGATCCCTTCTCAATGTTACTTTTTCTCCATCTGGGTTTTTTGAGTTTTTCTTTGCCCGGATGTGGGTCGAGATCGGGAGATGTCATCAGCTTGTGAAGCTCTGAGACTAATGAATTAGGGCTATACAAGTGATTCTCAAACTGTCGTGCTCCATCCAGTGGTTGGGTACGCCAAAGAGGTCTGTAAATATGTAAGGCTGAAACGACGCGTCGACGTAGTCGACGTCATCGGTTATGTAAATACGTCGACGCCGTTTTTGTGCGTCGACGCGTCGCATAATTACGTCACACTACCGTCATGGCGGAGCGCAAAGCAGACTGTGCGAGCGAGGGGAAAAACGCACGCCAAAAGTCGTCAAAAGTGTGGGAGTATTTCAATACACAGCCTAATAATGTTGTTGTATGCACACTGTGTCGAGCGGAAATGGCCTATCATAGCAGCACAACGGCTATGAACGAACATTTGAAAAGAAAACCATCAACTAGTCAATCGTCCGCGTTAGCATACGTTGTCATCATTACACAAAAACATGAATGTGTCATTTGTATCTGCTAGGGGTGTAACGGTATGTGTTTTGTATTGAACCGTTTCGGTACGGGGATTTCGGTTCGGTACGGGGGTGTACCGAACGAGTTTCTAAGCTAAAGCTAACTTTAGCTGCTAAAGTCTTAACAAGTTGCTTTGCTTGTCTGCCTCTGTCTCAGCACGCAGCATTGTCCCACCCATACAACCATCTGATTGGTACACACGCAGCATTGTCCCACCCACACAACCATCTGATTGGTACACACGAAGCATTATCAGCCAATCAGCAGTGCGTATTCATAGAGCATGTAGTCAGCGCTTCAGCGTCGAGCAGATAGGTGTTTAGCAGGTGAGCATCAGGCAGCGGACTCTCCCCAAATGATAATGAACACCTCCCAGTTAGGGATGGGCGATACCACACTTTTAGGATTCGATACGATACCGATACTTTTTCATCGATACCGATACCATTAATTTCTTATTGGCAATTTTTTTAGTCAAAAATATTATTACTATTATTTATGACAAATCACAAGACAAATACAGACCATTTATACCACATGTATTATGGTCAATATATAATAAAAGTAAAATTAAAATAAATAACATAAATATCAAAAATAAATTAATTATATATAATAATAATTATATATTATATATAATAATAATTAGATATTAGGGCTTTCCAATTAACTGTCAAATCCGAATCGCAAGAAGCTGCAGTTATTTTTTTAAAGTTTGTGATATGATTAGCAATTAATGAAATATGAAATAGGCTAATGTTTTCGAAATGTAAGAAATCATGTTACAGATTAAAACCAAAATCACATTCAATCATATATTTCAAGATTTTCTTGGAAAAAAATAAAACTGTAATGCAAAGATGAAGAATCTCCAAATTGTATCTCTTTCTTATGTTGTTTTAAATACTCAAGCAATTTTCCACTAACAGTAAATTCCCCTGTGTGGAAATTATTTGAATTTAGGATAATCATTTAAACAAAAATATTCAGTAAAAAAATAAAATAAACAATGCCTGACACTGGATATGCCTGGCTGCATCGCTGTCGGCTGGCTGTGTGTGTGTTGCATGTTGACGACGCTCATTTGCTGTCTCCTGTGACGTGACTGGGCCAGCTCTATACTCTGCCAGGTACAGGGGTGTCCCAGCACATAGTAAGTTAAGTAAGTCATCAAAAACATCTGAAAGTGATGCTTGCACCCCCCCACACGCCGTTTTTTGGTTTATATCGATACTTTTTTCAGAAAAGTGATGCCAAATGAGTAGCGTGTGAGTATCGATATATCGATACCACAGGATCGATACGCACATCCCTACTCCCAGTCAACTACTAGTAACATCACTATGAGCCCGTTGACCTACTAGAAACTTAAACTGCAGCTCAGCTCGCTCGCAGTCCTGGTTTTAGGTGAAGGCTAATTACCTCTCAGTTCCAGCCACATCGACCCCTTCTGAGCGCCCATTTTCAGCTACTGGGAATATTGTAAACAAGAAAAGAAGCAAAGCAAGTAGACATGCTAACCTTTCTTCATTACAACTGTTAGTCACTCACTGGAATGAGTAGAATTGGTTATTGTGTTGGACTGGATGTTTATTTTGCACATTTTAAAAGCAATACTTAATGTTTACAGTGCTCCAGAATATTTAGATTGGCACTTTTTTGTATTGGATGTTTATCTTTATTTTTGCACATTTTAGCAAATAAGCAATACTTTCACTTTTGTTGAAATGTTTACACTGTTGTTACAGAATATTTCGTTTTGCACTTTTTTGTATTGGATGTTTATCTTTATTTTTGCACATTTTAAAGCAAAATAAGCAATACTTTTACTTTTGAAATGCTTATACTATTGCAGAATATTAAGATTTGCACTGGATGTTTACTTTTATATTTGCACATTAAAAAGCAAATAAGCTACTTTTAATTTTGTTAAATGTTAAAAGTTTTAAATGTTTACATTGTTACAGAATATTTTGTGATGTTGTCAATGTTGACTGAGTGGCCATACTTTTTTTTTTTGTAAATAAAAGCCATGCCTTTTGAAAAAAACTGGCCTACTTTTATTTTTTCATCTTCATTTTAAATAAAATAAAATACAAAATAATCGGTAAAAGGAAAAATAATCTATAGATGAATCGAAAAAATAATCTATAGATTAACTGATTAATCGAAAAAATAATCTATAGATTAATCGATAGAAAAATAATCGTTAGCTGCATCCTTATAAATGTGTGCTGTATATAAGGCTGTATTCACTAGACTTCACACCCGGCTCATTAAATATGCAAAGCTCGAAACAAGCGTCTGTTAAGAGCTTTGTGGCGGCATTTTGCCTTTCTTAAAGAAAAATGCCAGATGCTTTTGTTTTAGGCTATTGGAACCGTTCAAATCGCGGAAAGGATACAAGCTTATTCAAAGCTCCTAAAGAGCTAGAGAGTGCAATATTTGACGAAAGACTGCGGTCACGCACTCCAGTCCACGGGAGCAGATCAAGTAGAAGAACGCACAAGTTTGCAGGGATCACTTCATTAAAAGGTTTGTTGGATATACTTTCAACGTTCTGTATTTCCCATTGAATTATTATCTTGGTGTTATTTGTATTTTACCTTGTGTCAGAGTTCTTAACGAATCTGGGATACAAGTGTTTTGTAGAGCTCCAACTCGGCGAGTCTAAATAAAATAAATGTGAGCAAAACCTAAGAGTTAAGTCTTTACCAAAGACAATCATAAATGAATCTTTCAGCACATACACAATGTTGACATCTATAGTTATTAGGGCTGGGTATCGGTACTCGACCAAAACAACCCAATACCAAGTAGTATCGAAACTGCGTCTGTCAAACGATACCTGCAATCGGGTGTTTTTGTACCCAGATCAAGAAAAAAGTACCGTTTCTATGGTTTTGCTCGCAGCCAATCACTGCAAGCGTTCTTCGATTCAATGCGCCATGTGATTGGTCCACCACCGCAACAACAATAGTTTGTATGGCGGTAAAGCGGGTTGAAGCAGTGCAGAATTGGCTGGTCATCATTCCGAGATGCCGGCAGCAAAACGGTCAAAGGTATGGTTGTACTACACGCCAGTGGCACTGGGTACAAATAAATGCATACAATGCGACAAGATTATTTAGGGGAAAACTGGGAATACTAGCAATATGATTAAACACCTCATCAAGCACGGAGCAAACTTAAGGGTGGAGAACTGTACTGTGTTTAAAAAGCCGGCTTCTACAACACCAGAATCGTCATCTCAACAGGACACTGCTCAACCATCGATAACTACAGGTAATATATAAATGGTTACTATGTTAACAGTACTCATCCTTTGTGTGTTAAAACATGTATTGTTAAGTAAAATCGTTTTGGGCATGTCGTAGGCATGCGAGTTAGCGCTAGCTTGCTAGCTAATTACACAGCCGAAATAATACGTTGTTGTACATGTTTGTGCAGTTATTTAATAAATATTTGAGCATTTTCAAAATGTATTCGTGTAAAAATCTTGAATGGGGAGGAGTGGTGAAAATTACGCAACCCTTTGCATTCTTTTCACATGATTAATATTGAATGAAGTACTCAGTTGGTATGAGTATCGTTTTAAAAGGTACTGGTATTGAACATTTTTAAACGATACCCAACCCTAATAATTATATATTGATAAACAATCATAAATTAATCTTCAGCACATACACAATGTTAACATCTATAGTTATATTTTGATAAACAATGATAAATTTATCTTTCAGCACATACACAATGATGACATCTATAGTTATATTGTGATAAAGACCCGGAAAAACGTGTACTCTTATACAGCCCACGGAACAACCACAAGGCAACAAACATTGGCAGTAGACGTAAAGTTAAATCATGAAATGCGACCTGACCCGTGCAAAAATGATGCACATTTTACCCAGGAGAGTCATACCAATTTCCTTGACCCAGCCACACACAAAGATGTGCGCTTTCCCAAGTTGTCATCTATTTTGTTGTGTAGAATGATCATCAGATAGTTCGACATGCCAGGGAAAGCGACCGACGGATAATCTTTGAGATCACTCGACAAATCTAATTTGACAATGTATAGGAATAGATTCCATTGTTCGATGTTTTGCTTGGGTCTCCTTTTAATGGTAAGATTTAGGCCCTTTGTGTACTCAGTTCGCACTATGCTCCACAGTAGCCATGTTGGTTTGGTGGACCACCACTTTCCTTTTTACTTCTGTTTAAGTCATGTGACTGAATAAAACCTATATGAAGTAGTTCAGTTGATTTGGAACATGCATACGATACAATGTAATGCATCACATATTTCCAGTTGTTTCATTACAGCACGTCCAAAAAGGAGTACGAAGAAGCTGAGCTTATTTAATCCTACCCCTTTTCAGACCATAGCAATTTTATCCCATTTCCTTGTTCTCTGTAACAGAACAGTAAACACATAAATAATATACCATAGTAAGTAAACAAATATTAAATACATAAATAATCTAACGCAAAAGGAAAAAAAAGGGTTCAAGATGTTTATCATTATTTTTCAGTGTACTTTGTGAACACTTGTAGTTTTAACAGCTTTAGACTGAATCACATTGGTGCTTTGTTTGATTTCTTTGCTTAATCCATTCCATCATTTAATACCACATACGGATTCCCATCACATTAAGTTAATGTGATGGAATTAATTTGTGATTTAGGGATAAACACCGTCCACGCCACCCTGAGAATACTGATGTTTAAGTTTATATGTAGACTGCAGGGGTCCGAGAATGATCTTATTGTACAGAAAACCAATCCTAGGTGTAGTTGTGTTAGGTACCATTTGTATATACGGAAACACTGGTATATGTACCTTTTATAGAATGTGTAGACCCATATTTAAAGTATATATATATATATATATTTTTTAATTTTATTTTATTGCTGCTTGTATTTATTAGATGCCTTTTCCTGAATATGCACAAACACTGTTTTGAATGCGCGATAATGCCTTTTATACTGTACTTTGTTCGTTTTATGTACTATATGTGATTGTATGTCTACTTGGACGTTGGAGTCTGCAATAAAAGTAAAAACTTTTTTTTAACTGTTTCTTATTAAAAATGCACCTTTTAAAAGTTAAGTGATAAACGCTTATTAAGTGAAACAAAAAGAAATGTAAAACAGCATCAATAATATTGTTAATTATGTATATTCGTGCATTGTGTGTAATGTTACAGTGGGCAAATATACTAAACATAAAACCTATGTCTTGTTTAATGAATGTTGGTCATTGTAATGGTACTTGGAGAACAAGTGTTTGAGGTGGTAACTTGGACAAGTCATGATGGATTAATTAAGTCAGGAGGTGTCAAACGTACGGCCCGAGGGCCTGATTAGGCCCGTGAACAGGTTTTATCCGGCCCACGTAAGTATAAAAATTAACCTGACATTTTTGAAGGAAAGAAACAGCTGTTCTAAATGTGTCCACTGGATGTTGCAATAGCAATTCTTTGTATCTTTGTAGATGATGCTACATATGTACAAAATAAACCACACTATGTTAGTACATCAGGCGAGGAAAATTATTAAACTACATAAATAGGGGTGTGGGAAAAAAATCGTTACGAATTCGAATCGCGATTCTCACGTTGTGCGATTCAGAATCGATTCTCGTTTTTTAAAAATCTTTTTTTTTTTTTTTAATTAATCAATCCAACAAAACAATACACAGCAATACCATAACAATGCAATCCAATTCCAAAACCAAACCCGACACAGCAACACTCAGAACTGCAATAAACAGAGCAATTGAGAGGAGACAAACAAGACACAGAACAAACCAAAAGTAGTGAAACAAAAATTAATATCATCAACAACAGTATCAAAATTAGTTACAATTTCAACATAGCAGTGATTAAAAATCCCTCATTGACATCATCATTAGACATTCATAAAAAAAATTTAAAAAGATCAATAGTGTCACAGTGGCTTACACTTGCATCACATCTCATAAGCTTAACACACTGTGTCCAATATTTTCACAGAGATAAAAGTCATATTTTTGGTTCATTTAATAGTTAAAACAAATTTACATTATTGCAATCAGTTGATAAAACATTGTCCTTTACAATTATAAAAGCTTTTTACAAAAATACACTACTCTGCTTGCATGTCAGCAGACTGGGGTAGATCCTGCTGAAATCCTATGTATTGAATGAATGAATAGAGAATCGTTTTGAATCGGGAAAAAATCGTTTTGAATCGAGAATCGTGTTGAATTGGAAAAAAAATAAAAAATCGATTTTGAATCGAATCGTGACCCCAAGAATCGATATTGAATCGAATCGTGGGACACCCAAAGATTCACAGCCCTAATAAATAACACTGCAATTTGATTTTTAATATAATTTTTTTTATCATGATGGATTGAAAATAACATCAATGAGTTGACTGATTAACATTATCACATCATTTATTCAGAAAATATAAATAACGATAGCTCGGTTGGTAGAGTGGCCGTGCCAGCAACTTGCGGGTTCGATTCCCGCTTCCGCCATTCTAGCCAATGCCGTTGTGTACTTGGGCAATACACTTTACCCACCTGTTCTCAGTGCCACCCACACTGGCTTAAATGCAACTTAGATATTGGGTTTCACTGTGTAAAGCGCTTTGAGTCACTTGAGAAAAGCGCTATATAAATACCTATAATTCACTTCTACTACTACTATTCACCTACTCAGTGGCCTAGTGGTTAGAGTGTCCGCCCTGAGATCGGTAGGTTGTGAGTTCATACCAAAGACTATAAAAATGGGAGCCATTACCTCCCTGCTTGGCACTCAGCATCAAGGGTTGGAATTGGGGGTTAAATCACCAAAAATGACTCCCGGGCGCGGCCAGCGCTGCTGCCCGCTGCTCTCCTCACCTCCCAGGGGGTGAGTCAAATGCAGAAGACATATTTTACCACACCTAGTGTGTGTGCCTGACATATCATTGGTACTTTAACTTAATGAGAAATAAAGATAGAATACTATTAACCACAACAGGTAATTGTAAAAAAAAAAGCCTATGTCTCCCGGCTGGCCTGGGAACGCCTCGGGATCCCCCGGGAGGAGCTGGACGAAGTGGCTGGGGACAGGAAAGTCTGGGCTTCTCTGCTTAGGCTGCTGCCCCCGCGACCCGACCTCGGATATGCGGAAGAAAATGGATGGATGGACAATCTCAGAATGTGCTGTTCTATTTTTAAACAAAGAAAACAATCTGAAGTTGTCTTTATTTTTAAGTTATTGTGCCGGTGATTTTACCGATCAAAAATTAGTTTGACACCCCTGAATTAAGTGCAGACAATATGGATATTTAAAATAACTTGTGGATACAATATCACCGTCTCATCCTAACCTGTGCATACAACAGACCTACTAATTGATGCCCTAGATGAGAGTTGAGTTTGAGTTTTTCGAACACGCAAGCATACAACATGATACATCACAATTTCCAGTTTCTCTTTTCAACATGTTCGAAAAGGAGTAGGAAGAAGCAGAGCTTATTTAATCTTACCCCTTTTCTTTTACAGAACAGTTGCTAAAGCTTTCGTTCACTTCCTGTACTAAATTTATTCACAATATACTCCATAAGTAATCACAATAAAAATAAATAAATAAATGATGAAGTAAGTTATATTTCATATGATTAGAGTAAGATTATTTTGAGAATGAATGAAATAAATTCAGAATGTTTCATGGTTCTTCTTTGTAAACACTAAGTTTGAAGAGTTTCTTGAAGTGGATCATATTAGTACCGGTACATTGATTGCTTTGCTTAATCCATTCCATCATTTAATTCCACATACTGAAGGTCTTAAGTGTTGTACGTGCATACAAATGTTTTAAATTACATTTTCCTATAAGATTATATTTCTCCTTTTTTTGAGATTTTGTATATTCTTGAGTAGCAGGTTAGTTTGCTTTGTGTATAATTTTAGCTGTTTGCAAATTCACTATGTCATGGAATTTCAGTAACTTTGATTCAATAAATTGTAAATACTTGTATAGCGCTTTCTACCTTCAAGGTAATCAAAGCGCTTTGACACTATTTCCACACTCACACACTGATGGTGGGAGCTGCCATGCAAGGCCCTAACCACGACCCATCAGGAGCAAGGGTGAAGTGTCTTACTGACCTACTCAGTGGCCTAGTGGTTAGAGTGTCCGCCCTGAGATCGGTAGGTTGTGAGTTCAAATTTGAATTTCCCCCAGGGATCAATAAACTACTTTCTATTCTATTCTAAACTCCGGCCGAGTCATACCAAAGACTATAAAAAATGAGACCCATTACCTCCCTGCTTGACACTCAGCATCAAGGGTTTGAATTGGAGATTAAATCACCAAAAATGATTCCCGGGCGCAGCCACCGCTGCTGCCCACTGCTCCCCTCACCTCCCAGGGGGTGATCAAGGGTGATGGGTCAAATGCAGAGAATATTTTCACCACACCTAGTGTGTGTGTGACAATCATTGGTACTTTAACTTTTTAACTTTGCTCAAGGACACAACGGACGTGACGAGGTTGGTTGAAGATGGGGATCGAACCAGGAACCCTCAGGTTGCTGGCATGGCCACTCTCCCAACAGCGCCACGCCGTCCCCCAATAAATAAAGGATTTATTTATATGTTCTCTTTTTTTCAACATTATGTATTATTCCAACTGATCTTTTTTGTAACACGGTTAATGAATGAAGTGTACTTTTGTAGTTATTTCCCCATATTTCTACACAATAACTCAGATATGGTAACACTAGCGAGCAGTAGAGAATATGAAGTGATTTTTGGTCTAGAACATGTTTTGCTTTATTCATTATTGACATGTTTCTTGCTACTTTATGTTTTCATACCTCGGAGTATAATTCGTCACTTAGGGTGGTCGTATAAACAACGCCAACACTGTCATAAACCTGTGCCATATAGTGAGAACACACTAAACAACAATGACAAGTACATTTCGAGAGAATATTTGCACCGCAAAGCAACATAAACACAACAGAGCACATTCCCAGAATTCCTTGCAGCACCAACTCTTCCGGGACGCTACAGTCATTTGCCCTCGCTTCCCGCCGTGTGTTTAAGAGCGCACTGCTGTGTTTAGATGGAGACAGGTGTGGACAATATTGGAGACACTTGTCCCCACACTAAAAGTAAACAGCGAAGGAGGAAAACTATATGATGTTGCTTTTATTTTGACAATACAGCGTCCATCGGCTGCTGTGACGGAGTTAATGAGGTGAAGAAAAAACACGCTGTCACTCCCGTTTTTTGTTGTTGTTGGCCAAACTGTTGTACTGAACCACAAGGGGGTGTTGGAGAAGAACACATCTTGTTTATTAGATGTGTTAGTCATTTGTCCTCGCTTTCCGCTGTGTGTTTAAGAGCGCACTGCTGTGTTTAGATCAGTGGTTCTCAACCTGGGTTCGATCGAACCCTAGGGGTTCGGTGAGTCGGCTTCAGGGGTTTGGCGGAGCCTCCGCCGCGGAGGTCAAGACACACCCGACTCATTGTGTAAATAAAAACTTCCTATCGCCGTATTATGGATGCCCCCAAACAATGTTCCCTCTAATTTTCCATCTGATTTGCAGGTGTGTAATTTGTTGTGGTTCATGCACGATTCATTTTGTGCACCAGGAAAATAACATAACTTTGTCTTGAATTTGAAAAAAAACATTATATTTTTCACTAAAGAAGGGTTCGGTGAATGCGCATATGACACTGGTGGGGTTCGGTACCTCCAACAAGGTTAAGAACCACTGGTTTAGATGGAGACAGGTGTGGACAATATTGGAGACACTTGTCACCACACTAAAAGTAAACAGCGAATGAGGCCACTCTCGCAACCGCGCCACGCCGTCCCCGATAAAGGATTGTATGTTCTCTATATCCAACATGGTGTATTATTCTAACTGATCTTTTTTGTAACACGTTTAATGAATGAAGTGTACTTTTGTAATTATTTCCCCATATTATACACAATAACTCAGATATGGTAACACTAGCGAGCAGTAGAGAATATGAAGTGATTTTTGGTCTGGAACACTGGTTCTTAACCTGGGTTCGATCGAACCCTAGGGGTTCGGTGGAGCCTCCACCGTGGAGGTCAGGACACACCCGACTCATCGTATGAATAAAAACTTCTCCCTGTCAGCGTCTTATGGATACCCCCAAGCAATGTTCCCTCTAATTTTCCATATGAGATAGCAAACGCCAAAAACTCTGAGGATTCAGTGGAGCACATATGAGCGACGTCAGACGTGCAACTGTGGCCACATCTGTCCCAAACCTGACTAAATAAGTTAAACGTTTTATTATAATCAAATGACAGCAGTCATTTCCATATTTTCTAATATTAAGTGTTTTGGCCCACTTACAATGACAATAACAAAAAATTGTTTTTCATGAGCTGTGTACTAGTATTGTATGTCTGGGTGGGGGTCCTGCTTTGGAAATAATTTGTACCCCTTTCAGATATCGCATTTAGTTCCCACTAAAACATTCACATGTTGCACAATGAGATGTAAACATGGGATCATGTGTACATTGTACCTGTAACTGTCTGTAAAAAAAGATATTGATTAGTATTTCTTTAATATAATAACATAATTTCATGATTCATATTTCCCAAGTGGAGGAGTTCAAGTACCTCAGAGTCTTGTTCACGAGTGAGGGAAGAGTGGATAGTGAGATCGACAGGCGGATCGGTGCGGCGTCTTCAGTAATGTGGACACTGTATCGATCCCTTGTGGTGAAGAAGGAGCTGAGCCGGAAGGCAAAGCTCTCAATCTACGTTCCCATCCTCACCTATGGTCATGAGCTTTGGGTTATGACCGAAAGGACAAGATCACGGGTACAAGCGGCCGAAATGAGTTTCCTCTTTCTCCGAGCTCTCCCTTAGAGATTGGCAGAGCTTCTCACCCTTTCGGGGGGAACTCAAAGTAAAGCCGCTGCTCCTCCACATCGAGAGGAGCCAGATGAGGTGGTTCGGGCATCTGGTCAGGATGCCACCCGAACGCCTCCCTAGGGAGGTGTTTCGGGCACGTCCGACCGGTAGGAGGCCACGGGGGAGACCCAGGACACGTTGGGAAGACTATGTCTCCCGGCTGGCCTGGGAAGGCCTCGGGATCCCCCGGGAAGAGCTGGACGAAGTGGCTGGGGAGAGGGAAGTCTGGGCTTCCCTGCTTAGGCTGCTGCCCCCGCGACCCGACCTCAGATAAGCGGAAGAAGATGGATGGATATTTATAAATTAAGAAGAAAAAAAAAAATTCTCTAAAGGGTTCATCCATCCATCCATCCTAAAGGGTTCAGTGAATGCGCATATGAAATTGGTGAGGTTCGGTACTTCCAACAAGGTTAAGAACCACTGGTCTAGAACATCCATCCATTTTCTACCGCTTGTACCTTTTGGGGGAACGTGTTTTGCTTTATTCATTATTGACGTGTTTCTCGCTACTTTATGTTGTATATATTTTTACAACATAAAGTGGAAAGTGAGTAATAGATGTTGGAATATTCAGCTGTTTTGTACCGGAGATTGCTCCCCGCGACCACGTGTTGCACCCGCACAAGTGCACCGAAGACGACGCAAAAACATCCGCCGACTGCCCGAAGCTCGTTTAGGTGACCATCGTCGTGGACTTGAACCCACTCGGTGGGCCAGGTGACACCACGACGAGCGAATGCGCGAAAAAAAAAAAAAAAAAAGAAGCGAGTGCGCAAGCTAACTTTAGCCGGCCTTGCTAACGTCGTCGATGCACTTGCGCCAGCTAGCTCGCCGCCGCTAGCTCACGGCCGGAACCGCTTTGACACCGCTTTTAAACCCCCTTTCAATGGTGTTGGCAGAGCGTTTCCACGGGTGGCCTGGTTAGTAACACCCCACGTAGCCTAGCATGGAGCTGTTACGTTGGACACGACTACTGCGGCACCTCCATACCGAGAATAAGGTCAACGCCAACACAACACATGTGGACAAAAAAAAAAAAAAGTCCAAAACGTGGTGAAATAATCGCTATGTGTCGTTTATCGTCATGGCAGCTTAATTGTTTTATTGCCCCCCCCCCCCCCCCCCCCACGCGTGGAATGTTAGCATGGAGGAGAGCGTCTCTATGGCTGCTAATTCGCTTAGCATTAGCAGTCTTTCCCGCCACCGTCGCGTGCTATTATTAAAACGTCGCTAAAATAAATAAAAAATAAAATGTCTGCCCAACGCCTGTGAAAGCGTGACTTGTTAGTTCTGCAGGGCGTTGGCGACGACGCCGCCGCTTACCTTCGCTTGTGTAGCCGGGCGGCGGGTGCTTGAGAGGCGGCGCTGCGCAAGTGTGTCCGTCCGGGGTGGGAGGAGGTAGAAGACTCCGCTCCGACGGCGCTAAAAAAAGAGGAGAGAGATCCCGCCGCCTGCGCTCATATACATCTGACGTCATCACGTAAGTGACGTACCTACTCTTATTGAATAGAGCAGTGATGCCAAACCACCGGTCCGCGGACCGGCACCGGTCCGTGACGCATTTGCTACTGGGCCGCACAGAGACATGAAATCATTTATAACTAGGGATGTCCGATAATGGCTTTTTGCCGATATCCGATTTTCCGATATTGTCCAACTCTTTAATTACCGATACAGATATCAACCGATACCGATATATACAGTCGTGGAATTAACACATTATTATGCCTAATTTGGACAACCAAGTATGGTGTAGATAAGATCTTTTTTAAATAAAAAATTTAAAAAAAGATGAATAAATTAAAAACATTTTCTTGAATAAAAAAGAAAGTAAAACAATATAAAAACAGTTACATAGAAACTAGTAATTAATGAAAATTAGTCAAATTAACTGTTAAAAGTTAGTACTATTAGTGGACCAGCAGCACACACAATCATGTGTGCTTACGGACTGTATCCCTTGCAGACTGTATTGATCTATATTGATATATAATGTAGGAACCAGAATATTAATAACAGAAAGAAACAACCCTTTTGTGTGAATGAGTGCAAATGGGGGAGGGAGGTTTTTTGGGTTGGTGCACTAATTGTAAGTGTATCTTGTGTTTTTTGAGTTGATTTAATAAAAAAACAACAAAAAAACGATACCGATAATTTCCGATATTACATTATAAAGCATTTTTTGCCGATAATATCCTGATATTATCGGACATCTCTAACTGTAACTAGTTACTGGTTTTCAGTAACTAACCCAACACAGTGTATGAACAAGCTTATTGGTGTGTCTGGTAGGTTGGTTATAAATAGAGATGTCCGATAATATCAGCCTGCCGATATTATCGGCCTATAAATGCTTTGAAATGTAATATCGGAAATTATCGGGATCTGGTTTTTTTTTTTTTTTTTTGTTTTTTATTAAATCAACATAAAAAACACAAGATACACTTACAATTAGTGCACCAACCCAAAAAACCTCCCTCCCCCATTTACACTCATTCACACTCATTCACACAAAAGGGTTGTTTCTTTCTGTTATTAATATTCTGGTTCCTACATTATATATCAATATATATCAATACAGTCTGCAGGGGATACAGTCCGTAAGCACACATGATTGTGCGTGCTGCTGGTCCACTAATAGTACTAACCTTAAACAGTTAATTTTACTCATTTTCATTAATTACTAGTTTCTATGTAACTGTTTTTATATTGTTTTACTTTGTTTTTTATTCAAGAAAATGTTTTTGATTTATTTATCTTATTTTATTTTATTAATTTTTTTTAAAAGGACCTTATCTTCACCATACCTGGTTGTCCAAATTAGGCATAATAATGTGTTAATTCCACGACTGTATATATCGGTATCGGTTGATATCGGTATCGGTAATTAAAGAATTGGACAATATCGGAATATCGGATATCGGCAAAAAGCCATTATCGGACATCCCTAGTTACAGTTACTAGTTACTTTATTTCAAAAGTAACTCAGTTACTAACTCAGTTACTTACACCAAAAAGTAATGCGTTACTGCGAAAAGTAACTATTTAGTTACTTACATATTTTTATTTTTTTTAAGGCCCCCTTTAATGCCCTTATAGCCTTCATTTCAGTACTGTTATTGCACTGGAGAATAATACAATATGTTGATCAACTTGACATGCATTTGCATCACTGAACTCTGCTAAGCAATGTGGTCTACATACAACTCACAAAGACAAAGATATGTTTCAAAGGGCCAATTTGTTTCAGGCCAGAACAAATTGACAAAACTATTTTAAATAGCTGCAACATAACATACATAAGTAACAAACAGCATAATAACAACATAGCTGCAAACCAAGGAAGGCACACACTACATACACAAAGCCTAACCAGGCGTTTTTTTCTCTCAAGGAATTCTGAAATAAAATCATGTCTGAAGCCCAGAACACTCTACACATTTCCCCAGTTTTAGTTTAGAGATAAGGAAAGATTGGCCTGGCCCACTAGCATCCCTCTTTATGTTTGTGAACTTTATAGTCCAGTGGTCCCCAACCACAGGGTCCCGGTACCGGTCCGTGGATGCCCCCCTAAGATTGAACTTTATTTTCTCCAGATCTAAATAAATCATAAGGTCTTTAAGCCATAAGGAGGCTTTGGGGCAAAATGGTGACTTCCACTCCAGCAAAATTCTCCTACGTGCTAATAAGGATGCAAAGGCGATACTATCCTTACATTTTCTCCTTATTTGGGGATCTGATACCGTCCAAAAAATGGCCATTTCTGCACATGGTGTCAGGTTTAAATCCAATGCCTTAGCAAGGTGTTTGAAAATAGTTGTCCAATAGTCCAGCAAATGGGGACAAGACCAAAACATGTGCGTCATGTTTGCAGGTGACATGTGACATCTGTTACAAGTATCTGAAATATTGGGGTATATTTTCGAGAGTTTGGAATTAGTGAAATAAATACGGTGGACAACCTTAAATTGTATTAAATTAAGCCTTGAACAGGATGTACTGTTGTTAATTCGGGTTAAGGCAGAATCCCAATCTCCATCATCTATAGATCTGCCAAGCTCTTTTTCCCAATTCCCTCTGATTTTATCAAGAGACGTTTTACTAAACTGGGATATTAAGATGTAGATTTTGGAGATTAGGCCTTTCTGATTTGTGGGAATATCTAAAATTGAGTCAATTAGCGAATTAGGTGGAGTATTAGGGAAAAAGAGACTATTTAATTTAACAAAATTACGAACCTGAAAGTATCGAAATAGGTGAGATTTTGGTAGGTAAAATTTTATACACAGTTCACTGAAACTAGCGAAGACATCACCAATATATAAGTCCTTTAGCCTGCTAAGGTTTGACTGCTTCCATAGAGAAAACGCTACATCTGTGCTAGGAGGGAGGAAGAGGTGGTTATTATGAATGGGACTGTGGTTGGATAAACCCTGCAGGTCGAAAGTATTTCTAAATTGAGACCAGATTCTAAGGGTAGAAATGACGATTGGACTACAAGTAAATTGGGATGGTCGATAAGGTAATTTTGATGTAAGTAGATCCAAGAGAGAGGTAGAACAGGAACTAGCTTCAGACTTACACCAGATTAATTCAGGTTCTTGGATCCAGAGAGTCACTTTGTGTATGTTAGCTGCCCAATAGTAGTGTTTTAGATTAGGGAGTGATAAACCACCTACGGACCTATGCCTTTGCAGGAACTCTCTTCTAATCCTGGGAGTCTTGCCTTTCCATATAAAGGATGAAATTAATTTGTTTATTATGCAAAAAAAGGAATTGGGTAAAAAGATAGGCAAACATTGAAACAGATACAAAAATCGAGGAAGCACATTCATTTTGACGCAGTTTACCCTGCCAGCAATAGTTATGTGTAAATCTTTCCACCTATCCAAATCTAATTTAAGTTTGTCGATTAGAGGTGGAAAATTGTCCTTGTAGAGAGCTGGTAGCTTGCGACAAATATGTACACCTAAGTACTTGAAGCTGTTCCTGGACATCTTAAATGGGAAATATCCATCAGGGATCTCAAGGGCCAAATTATTCACAGGGAAGCATTCACTCTTAGCGAAATTCAATTTATAGCCAGAGAATGATCCAAAATTGCTTAGCAAATCAATAATCTTTGGAATGGTAGAGATTGGATCAGATATAAACAATAGTAAATCATCCGCGTATAGAGAATGTGTGTGTTCTAGACCGCATCTATGGATTCCTTTACTGATACCGGCCGATTTAAGAGCAATGGACAAGGGTTCGATTGCAGTAACAAATAACAATGGGCTTAGAGGGCACCCCTGGCGTGTACCTCTGCCAAGTGTGAAAAATTGGGATAACATCCCATTTGTGCTTACGGCAGCCCTAGGAGAAGAGTATAGAAGTGCTATCCAAGATATATATTTAGACCCAATGTTAAACCTCTTTAAGACCTCCAATAAATATCCCCACTCCACCCTGTCGAAAGCTTTCTCTGCATCCAAAGAGACCACCACTTCTGGCGTCTCCTCGGATGCTGGAGAAAAAATAATGTTAAGAAGGCTACGAATGTTGGAAAAAGAGTGCCGGTTTTTCATAAATCCAGTTTGGTCAGGTGATATGATGTTTGGTAAAATTGATTCAAGGCGAAGGGCCAGTGCTTTAGCTAAAATCTTATAATCAGCGTTTAAGAGAGAGATGGGACGGTAAGAACTACAGTCAGAATCAACTTTGCCCGGTTTTAGTAATAAAGTTATTGACGCTTTGGTGAGAGTTCGAGGCAAGGTACCCCGGTCCAGAGAGTCATTGTACATATTTAAAAGGAGAGGAGTCAGTTTATCTGAGAATTTTTTATAAAACTCTATAGGATAGCCATCTGGGCCAGGGGCCTGCATTAGTTTAATTGAATCTACAATTTCCCGGATTACTAAAGGTTGATCCAAAGCGCCTCCTTGAGTAGTAGTTATGGATGGAAATTTCAAGTTATCCAGGAAACTCAACATGATTGTTTTATCAGCAGCGCATTGTGAAGTATATAGTTCAGAGTAGAATGATTTGAAGGTGTCATTAATGACTGAAGGAATGACTGTAATTTCATCTGTGAGGGTTCTGATTTGTCGAATTTGCCGAGATGCTGACTGGCTTTTAATTTGGCGTGATAGATGGCGCCCTGCCTTCTCACCGTGCTCGTACAGGAAGCCACGCGATCGTAAAAGTAATTTTTCAGTTTCTTGTGTTGACAATAAATTATAGTTCATTTGCAGATTTTGTCTATCTTTAACCAGATCAGGGTATGGAGATACTGATAGTTGTCTGTCCAATTCTGTTATACTTTCCATGAGCTGCTCCTGTTTTTGTCTTCTCAATTTGTTTTGTCTTGCTGAATAAGAAATAATCTCTCCCCGGACTACCACCTTTAATGTCTCCCAGAGTAAAGACGGGGATATGGGAGTAGAGTTGTTGGTGACAAGAAAATCATCTATCACTTTGGAAATTGTTTTGCAGAATCCGTCATCATTAAGTAGTGTGCAATTGAACCTCCATGGAGTCTGCGTTTTTTTAAAGAGTGTAAACGAAAGATCAAGTGACAATGGAGCATGGTCAGATATCACTATTGTTGAATATTCTACATTATCGACAGCCGGAAGGAGATTATCATCTATGAAAAAGTAGTCAATCCTTGAAAAGGTTTTATGGACCTGAGAATAAAAAGAGAATTGTTTTTTATCTGGGTAAAGAAAGCGCCATGGGTCCACACCTCCTATTTGACCCATGAGATTTGAAATTGTTTTGGCCATTTTTAATGGGGGGCCCTTCCTTGGACTAGATTTGTCTAGCAACGGGTCTATTGCACAGTTCAGGTCCCCCCCCCCCCCCCAATATTAAACGATGAGAACTGAGGTCTGGCAAAAGTGAAAACACTTTCCTAATAAATGCTTCATCATCCCAATTGGGTGCATAAAGGTTGGCAAGGACAACAGACATATTATTAAGAGAACCCGAGACTATTACAAAACGACCTTGATGGTCAGTTATGACATTTGTTGGGCTAAACTGGATTCTTTTGTTTATTAAAATAGCTGTGCCCCTTGCTTTACTGCTAAAATTCGAGTGAAAAGATTGTCCAACCCATGAGGCCTTTAATCTATGGTGATCCTTAGTGGTCAGATGAGTCTCTTGTAGGAAAGCAATTTCAGTTTTAAGGTGTTTTAAATGGGAAAATACTCTACCTCTTTTAACTGGGCCATTGATCCCTTTAATGTTCCAAGAAACAAATCTCAAGCAAGATAACCCTTTTTTGTTTGTATTAGCCATAATCACATTTGTAAAAAATATGGTGAGATGACACAATGCCTTGTAGAAGGAAGTGGTATTAACATACAGATAGGACTAAAAGAAAAGACAGATTTGTAGGACCTAACACACAAACCCCCCCCCCAAAAAACCCATAGCAACAAAGAACAAATATACACTCCTAAACCCCCCTAAGCTTGTCCTAAGAACTAGAACTAGCAGCGGGACTCCATAAACTGTATTACTTCCGTATGACATTAATCTGTGAACTAATATCACCGAGCAGATAGGGCTCCTGTATCTGCTAATGTGTCTGTAATGTACAGTAGATGACACTTAAATAGGAATAAGCAAAAAATAATAATAATAATAATAATAACAATAATAAAAAAAAGTAAAAAAAAAAAAAAAGTTGCATTGCAGAAATTAACCAACAAATATAACCATACCTCAAATAAGTTGCACAGCAGGATGATTAGTTGCCTGCAAGCCTGGATAAACAATGTCCATTGTTTTTCTGACGCGCCCGTTAATGTCCTCTTCAACGTACTTTTGGCCTGAAAACGTCTTCCATACAAAGTCATCTTCCACTAACCTGTGGGAGCGATGCGCTCGTCGTAGAAGTCCTGTGCTTTTTGTGGAGAATCAAAGTACAAGTTTTCATTTCTGAAGGATACCTGGAGACGGGCGGGGTGCAGCAAGCGAAATTTCATTCCTTTCAGGTAGAGCGCATTTTTGATGGGGTTGAAAGCAGCTCGTTTCTTGGCCAAAGCAGGGCTGATGTCCGGGTAAACTCTCAGCTCGGTGCCGCGGTAATCCAATTTATGTTGTCTGGCCCATCTGAGAACTTTTTCTTTCTCCTGGAAACGGAGGAATTTAACGATGAAGGTCCGCGGTTTTCCGGCGCCAGCATCCAGTGGTCTGGGACCGAGGGAGCGGTGAGCTCTCTCTATCTCCGGTGGGCTGCTGAAGACATCAGGACCCGCTATCGCCATTAGCAAGTCAGACGCAAATTTGGTCGGATCTTGCTCCTTCTCGCTTCCCTCTGGGATGTTGATAATCCTCAAATTAGAGCGGCGAGACCGGTTTTCGAGGTCGTCCACTCGTTCCAGGAGCACCGTAGTTTGGGACTGCAGAGACTTCACAGCGGCTTCCATCTCGGTGAGTTTTTCAAAGTTTTCACCCACTGTAACTTCGGTTCTAGTCAGCCGGCTGTTAAATGACGTCACCTGTTGTCCTAATAAATCGACTGACTGCTTCAGGGACTCAGTCGACTGTTGAATCAAAAAAGCCATATCAGCCTTGAAGCTATCGCGCTGTTTATTGAGGAGAGCCTCGATGTCGTTCTTGGTGACTGGGTCAGATTGACCCTCGAATTCGGCTCTATTGTCTTCCGACCCTGAAGCTGCTGCTGCGGCCGCCATGTTAGCTAGCTTAGCCGAGACGCTCGCTGCTCGAGTTATTGCTGTTGCCGGTTTTGTCTTCGAGCTGCTCATCACGTCGCAATAACCACACTATCTCGCACAAAAAAAAGGGTGCGTCAGCCAGGAAAAAACACCGTGAGGTAGTTAGACTTTTAAAGAGTAAATGAAAAGTTTGGTCGGAGCCCTCCTCTCACACGTCTGCGCTCTACCTCATCCTCAAGCACATGTTTGTAGACTTTGAGAAGGACCGGTTTAAAAAAAACATGGCTGGGAAAGGGTCTCCACAGGGGCCCATCAGCTAATTACTGATGAGTAAAAGTGAGTACTATTTTCGCTGAGTCACGTCAGCCATTGGCACAAAAATAGACGCTGGAGGTGCTTGCTGCGATATCCAGGAAAGGAAAGTGGGTCAGCAGGAAGGTTGGTGCGAAAGAACACATTGACAGTTACAGAAAGTAGAGAATCTTCTAAAGAACATCTGCCAGAGGGGCGTAGCACCATGCACATTGCCACGCAGGGGGCCTCCAGTCCACACTGGTGGGGTCCCTAATGGACTGATTCATGCCACCATCAATGGCCTCAGTTGCCACGTCTAGGCAGCCAGGACAAAGCACTGACGTGTGAGGGTGAATATTCCACTTCTGAAATGGTCCGTTTGACACTTGCTTCCGGTGTTATTGCACCCTGACAAACGTGTCTCTTGTCACCGCACAAAACTGATCCATGTGATTGTCTGGCAAGACTTGTTTGAAAAATATCCACTCTGGTGTTTTTAAGAATCTTAGTCAATAGCCGGATTCGCATATAACGTATTTTTCTCAAAAATCGACAGTGCGCGTTATAACCCGGTGCGCCTAATGTACGGCATAATTCTGGTTGTGCTTACCGACCTCGATGCAATCTTATTTGGTACATGGTGTAATGATAAGTGTGACCAGTAGATCAATCAATGTTTTCTTTCGTAGCCCTAAATCACGAGTGTCTCAAAGGGCTGCACAAGCCACAATGACATCTCGGCTCGGATCCCACATCAGGTCAAGAAAAAAACTCAACCCAGTAGGATAACAATGAGAAACCTTGGAGGGGACCGCAGATGTGGGGACCCCCCCTGGGCGACCGGTGCAATGGACGTCGAGTGGATCTAACATAATAGTGTGAGAGTCCAGTCCATAGTGGATCTAACATAATAGTGTGAGAGTCCAGTCCATAGTGGATCTAACATAATAGTGTGAGAGTCCAGTCCATAGTGGATCTAACATAATAGTGTGAGAGTCCAGTCCATAGTGGATCTAGCATAAAAGTGTGAGAGTCCAGTCCATAGTGGATCTAACATAACAGTGTGAGAGTCCAGTCCATAGTGGATCTAGCATAATAGTGTGAGAGTCCAGTCCATAGTGGATCTAACATAATAGTGAGAGTCCAGTCCATAGTGGATCTAACATAATAGTGTGAGAGTCCAGTCCATAGTGGATCTAACATAAAAGTGTGAGAGTCCAGTCCATAGTGGATCTAGCATAATAGTGTGAGACTCCAGTCCATAGTGGATCTAACATAATAGTGTGAGAGTCCAGCCCATAGTGGATCTAACATAATATTGTGAGAGTCCAGTCCATAATGGATCTAACATAATAGTGTGAGAGTCCAGTCCATAGTGGATCTAACATAATAGTGTGAGAGTCCAGTCCATAGTGGATCTAACATAATAGTGTGAGAGTCCAGTCCATAGTGGATCTAGCATAGAAGTGTGAGAGTCTAGTCCATAGTGTATCTAACATAATATCGTGAGAGTCCAGTCCATAGTGGATCTAACATAATAGTGTGAGAGTCCAGTCCATAGTGGATCTAACATAATATTGTGAGAGTCCAGTCCATAGTGGATCTAACATAATAGTGTGAGAGTCCAGTCCTTAGTGGATCTAGCATAATAGTGTGAGAGTCCAGTCCATAGTGGATCTATCATAATATTGCGAGAGTCCAGTCCATAGTGGATCTAACATAATAGTGTGAGAGTCCAGTCCATAGTGGATCTAGCATAATAGTGTGAGAGTCCAGTCCTTAGTGGATCTAGCATAATAGTGTGAGAGTCCAGTCCATAGTGGATCTAACATAATATTGCGATAGTCCAGTCCATAGTGGATCTAACATAATAGTGTGAGAGTCCAGTCCATAGTGGATCTAGCATAATAGTGTGAGAGTCCAGTCCATAGTGGATCTAACATAATAGTGTGAGAGTCCAGTCCATAGTGGATCTAGCATAATAGTGTGAGAGTCCAGTCCATAGTGGATCTAACATAATAGTGAGAGAGTCCAGTCCATAGTGGATCTAGCATAAAAGTGTGAGAGTCCAGTCCATAGTGTATCTAACATAATAGTGTGAGAGTCCAGTCCATAGTGGATCTAGCATAATAGTGTGAGAGTCCAGTCCATAGTGGATCTAACATAATAGTGTGAGAGTCCAGTCCATAGTGGATCTAGCATAAAAGTGTGAGAGTCCAGTCCATAGTGTATCTAACATAATAGTGTGAGAGTCCAGTCCATAGTGGATCTAACATAATAGTGTGAGAGTCCAGTCCATAGTGGATCTAACATAATATTGTGAGAGTCCAGTCCATAGTGGATCTAACATAATAGTGTGAGAGTCCAGTCCATAGTGGATCTAGCATTATAGTGTGAGAGTCCAGTCCATAGTGGATCTAGCATAATAGTGTGAGAGTCCAGTCCATAGTGGATCTAACATAATAGTGTGAGAGTCCAGTCCTTAGTGGATCTAACATAATATTGTGAGAGTCCAGTCCATAGTGGATCTAACATAATAGTGTGAGAGTCCAGTCCATAGTGGATCTAGCATAAAAGTGTGAGAGTCCAGTCCATAGTGGATCTAACATAATAGTGTGAGAGTCCAGTCCATAGTGGATCTAGCATAATAGTGTGAGAGTCCAGTCCATAGTGGATCTAACATAATAGTGAGAGTCCAGTCCATAGTGGATCTAACATAATAGTGTGAGAGTCCAGTCCATAGTGGATCTAACATAATAGTGTGAGAGTCCAGTCCATAGTGGATCTAACATAATAGTGTGAGAGTCCAGTCCATAGTGGATCTAACATAAAAGTGTGAGAGTCCAGTCCATAGTGGATCTAGCATAATAGTGTGAGAGTCCAGTCCATAGTGGATCTAACATAAAAGTGTGAGAGTCCAGTCCATAGTGGATCTAACATAATAGTGTGAGAGTCCAGTCCATAGTGGATCTAACATAAAAGTGTGAGAGTCCAGTCCATAGTGGATCTAGCATAATAGTGTGAGACTCCAGTCCATAGTGGATCTAACATAATAGTGTAAGAGTCCAGCCCATAGTGGATCTAACATAATATTGTGAGAGTCCAGTCCATAATGGATCTAACATAATAGTGTGAG
This sequence comes from Entelurus aequoreus, assembly GCF_033978785.1. Taxonomy (NCBI): domain Eukaryota; kingdom Metazoa; phylum Chordata; class Actinopteri; order Syngnathiformes; family Syngnathidae; genus Entelurus; species Entelurus aequoreus. The sequence goes on from NC_084742.1 coordinate 53,737,160, forward strand.
AGTCCAGTCCATAGTGGATCTAACATAATAGTGTGAGAGTCCAGTCCATAGTGGATCTAACATAATAGTGTGAGAGTCCAGTCCATAGTGGATCTAGCATAAAAGTGTGAGAGTCCAGTCCATAGTGGATCTAACATAATAGTGTGAGAGTCCAGTCCATAGTGGATCTAACATAATAGTGTGAGAGTCCAGTCCATAGTGGATCTAACATAATATTGTGAGAGTCCAGTCCATAGTGGATCTAACATAATAGTGTGAGAGTCCAGTCCTTAGTGGATCTAGCATAATAGTGTGAGATTCCAGTCCATAGTGGATCTATCATAATATTGCGAGAGTCCAGTCCATAGTGGATCTAACATAATAGTGTGAGAGTCCAGTCCATAGTGGATCTAGCATAATAGTGTGAGAGTCCAGTCCTTAGTGGATCTACCATAATAGTGTGAGAGTCCAGTCCATAGTGGATCTAACATAATATTGCGATAGTCCAGTCCATAGTGGATCTAACATAATAGTGTGAGAGTCCAGTCCATAGTGGATCTAGCATAATAGTGTGAGAGTCCAGTCCATAGTGGATCTAACATAATAGTGTGAGAGTCCAGTCCATAGTGGATCTAGCATAATAGTGTGAGAGTCCAGTCCATAGTGGATCTAACATAATAGTGAGAGAGTCCAGTCCATAGTGGATCTAGCATAAAAGTGTGAGAGTCCAGTCCATAGTGTATCTAACATAATAGTGTGAGAGTCCAGTCCATAGTGGATCTAACATAATAGTGTGAGAGTCCAGTCCATAGTGGATCTAACATAATATTGTGAGAGTCCAGTCCATAGTGGATCTAACATAATAGTGTGAGAGTCCAGTCCATAGTGGATCTAGCATTATAGTGTGAGAGTCCAGTCCATAGTGGATCTAGCATAATAGTGTGAGAGTCCAGTCCATAGTGGATCTAACATAATAGTGTGAGAGTCCAGTCCTTAGTGGATCTAACATAATATTGTGAGAGTCCAGTCCATAGTGGATCTAACATAATAGTGTGAGAGTCCAGTCCATAGTGGATCTAGCATAAAAGTGTGAGAGTCCAGTCCATAGTGGATCTAACATAATAGTGTGAGAGTCCAGTCCATAGTGGATCTAGCATAATAGTGTGAGAGTCCAGTCCATAGTGGATCTAACATAATAGTGAGAGTCCAGTCCATAGTGGATCTAACATAATAGTGTGAGAGTCCAGTCCATAGTGGATCTAACATAAAAGTGTGAGAGTCCAGTCCATAGTGGATCTAGCATAATAGTGTGAGACTCCAGTCCATAGTGGATCTAACATAATAGTGTGAGAGTCCAGCCCATAGTGGATCTAACATAATAGTGTGAGAGTCCAGTCCATAGTGGATCTAACATAATAGTGTGAGAGTCCAGTCCATAGTGGATCTAACATAATAGTGTGAGAGTCCAGTCCATAGTGGATCTAGCATAAAAGTGTGAGAGTCCAGTCCATAGTGTATCTAACATAATAGTGTGAGAGTCCAGTCCATAGTGGATCTAACATAATAGTGTGAGAGTCCAGTCCATAGTGGATCTAACATAATATTGTGAGAGTCCAGTCCATAGTGGATCTAACATAATAGTGTGAGAGTCCAGTCCTTAGTGGATCTAGCATAATAGTGTGAGAGTCCAGTCCATAGTGGATCTAACATAATATTGCGAGAGTCCAGTCCATAGTGGATCTAACATAATAGTGTGAGAGTCCAGTCCATAGTGGATCTAGCATAATAGTGTGAAAGTCCTGTCCTTAGTGGATCTAGCATAATAGTGTGAGAGTCCAGTCCATAGTGGATCTAACATAATATTGCGATAGTCCAGTCCATAGTGGATCTAGCATAATAGTGTGAGAGTCCAGTCCATAGTGGATCTAACATAATAGTGAGAGAGTCCAGTCCATAGTGGATCTAGCATAAAAGTGTGAGAGTCCAGTCCATAGTGTATCTAACATAATAGTGTGAGAGTCCAGTCCATAGTGGATCTAACATAATAGTGTGAGAGTCCAGTCCATAGTGGATCTAACATAAAAGTGTGAGAGTCCAGTCCATAGTGGATCTAGCATAATAGTGTGAGAGTCCAGTCCATAGTGGATCTAACATAAAAGTGTGAGAGTCCAGTCCATAGTTGATCTAACATAATAGTGTGAGAGTCCAGTCCATAGTGGATCTAACATAAAAGTGTGAGAGTCCAGTCCATAGTGGATCTAGCATAATAGTGTGAGACTCCAGTCCATAGTGGATCTAACATAATAGTGTGAGAGTCCAGCCCATAGTGGATCTAACATAATATTGTGAGAGTCCAGTCCATAATGGATCTAACATAATAGTGTGAGAGTCCAGTCCATAGTGGATCTAACATAATAGTGTGAGAGTCCAGTCCATAGTGGATCTAACATAATAGTGTGAGAGTCCAGTCCATAGTGGATCTAGCATAAAAGTGTGAGAGTCCAGTCCATAGTGGATCTAACATAATAGTGTGAGAGTCCAGTCCATAGTGGATCTAACATAATAGTGTGAGAGTCCAGTCCATAGTGGATCTAACATAATATTGTGAGAGTCCAGTCCATAGTGGATCTAACATAATAGTGTGAGAGTCCAGTCCTTAGTGGATCTAGCATAATAGTGTGAGATTCCAGTCCATAGTGGATCTATCATAATATTGCGAGAGTCCAGTCCATAGTGGATCTAACATAATAGTGTGAGAGTCCAGTCCATAGTGGATCTAGTATAATAGTGTGAGAGTCCAGTCCTTAGTGGATCTACCATAATAGTGTGAGAGTCCAGTCCATAGTGGATCTAACATAATATTGCGATAGTCCAGTCCATAGTGGATCTAACATAATAGTGTGAGAGTCCAGTCCATAGTGGATCTAGCATAATAGTGTGAGAGTCCAGTCCATAGTGGATCTAACATAATAGTGTGAGAGTCCAGTCCATAGTGGATCTAGCATAATAGTGTGAGAGTCCAGTCCATAGTGGATCTAACATAATAGTGAGAGAGTCCAGTCCATAGTGGATCTAGCATAAAAGTGTGAGAGTCCAGTCCATAGTGTATCTAACATAATAGTGTGAGAGTCCAGTCCATAGTGGATCTAACATAATAGTGTGAGAGTCCAGTCCATAGTGGATCTAACATAATATTGTGAGAGTCCAGTCCATAGTGGATCTAACATAATAGTGTGAGAGTCCAGTCCATAGTGGATCTAGCATTATAGTGTGAGAGTCCAGTCCATAGTGGATCTAGCATAATAGTGTGAGAGTCCAGTCCATAGTGGATCTAACATAATAGTGTGAGAGTCCAGTCCTTAGTGGATCTAACATAATATTGTGAGAGTCCAGTCCATAGTGGATCTAACATAATAGTGTGAGAGTCCAGTCCATAGTGGATCCAGCATAAAAGTGTGAGAGTCCAGTCCATAGTGGATCTAACATAATAGTGTGAGAGTCCAGTCCATAGTGGATCTAGCATAATAGTGTGAGAGTCCAGTCCATAGTGGATCTAACATAATAGTGAGAGTCCAGTCCATACTGGATCTAACATAATAGTGTGAGAGTCCAGTCCATAGTGGATCTAACATAAAAGTGTGAGAGTCCAGTCCATAGTGGATCTAGCATAATAGTGTGAGACTCCAGTCCATAGTGGATCTAACATAATAGTGTGAGAGTCCAGCCCATAGTGGATCTAACATAATATTGTGAGAGTCCAGTCCATAATGGATCTAACATAATAGTGTGAGAGTCCAGTCCATAGTGGATCTAACATAATAGTGTGAGAGTCCAGTCCATAGTGGATCTAGCATAAAAGTGTGAGAGTCCAGTCCATAGTGTATCTAACATAATAGTGTGAGAGTCCAGTCCATAGTGGATCTAACATAATAGTGTGAGAGTCCAGTCCATAGTGGATCTAACATAATATTGTGAGAGTCCAGTCCATAGTGGATCTAACATAATAGTGTGAGAGTCCAGTCCTTAGTGGATCTAGCATAATAGTGTGAGAGTCCAGTCCATAGTGGATCTAGCATAATAGTGTGAGAGTCCAGTCCATAGTGGATCTAACATAATAGTGAGAGTCCAGTCCATACTGGATCTAACATAATAGTGTGAGAGTCCAGTCCATAGTGGATCTAGCATAATAGTGTGAGACTCCAGTCCATAGTGGATCTAACATAATAGTGTGAGAGTCCAGCCCATAGTGGATCTAACATAATATTGTGAGAGTCCAGTCCATAATGGATCTAACATAATAGTGTGAGAGTCCAGTCCATAGTGGATCTAACATAATAGTGTGAGAGTCCAGTCCATAGTGGATCTAGCATAAAAGTGTGAGAGTCCAGTCCATAGTGTATCTAACATAATAGTGTGAGAGTCCAGTCCATAGTGGATCTAACATAATAGTGTGAGAGTCCAGTCCATAGTGGATCTAACATAATATTGTGAGAGTCCAGTCCATAGTGGATCTAACATAATATTGTGAGAGTCCAGTCCATAGTGGATCTAACATAATAGTGTGAGAGTCCAGTCCTTAGTGGATCTAGCATAATAGTGTGAGAGTCCAGTCCATAGTGGATCTAACATAATATTGCGAGAGTCCAGTCCATAGTGGATCTAACATAATAGTGTGAGAGTCCAGTCCATAGTGGATCTAGCATAATAGTGTGAAAGTCCTGTCCTTAGTGGATCTAGCATAATAGTGTGAGAGTCCAGTCCATAGTGGATCTAACATAATATTGCGATAGTCCAGTCCATAGTGGATCTAGCATAATAGTGTGAGAGTCCAGTCCATAGTGGATCTAACATAATAGTGAGAGAGTCCAGTCCATAGTGGATCTAGCATAAAAGTGTGAGAGTCCAGTCCATAGTGTATCTAACATAATAGTGTGAGAGTCCAGTCCATAGTGGATCTAACATAATAGTGTGAGAGTCCAGTCCATAGTGGATCTAACATAATATTGTGAGAGTCCAGTCCATAGTGGATCTAACATAATAGTGTGAGAGTCCAGTCCATAGTGGATCTAACATAATAGTGTGAGAGTCCAGTCCATAGTGGATCTAACATAATAGTGTGAGAGTCCAGTCCATAGTGGATCTAACATAATATTGTGAGAGTCCAGTCCATAGTGCAGTGTTTTTCAACCTTTTTTGAGCCAAGGCACATTTTTTGCATTGAAAAAATCCAGAGGCACACCACCAGCAGAAATCATTGAAAAACAAAACTCCGTTGACAGTAAAAAGTCGTTGTTGCAATTTTTGGATATGACTTTAAACCATAGCCAAGCACGCATCAATATAGCTCTTGTCTCAAAGTAGGTGTACTGTCACCACCTGTCACATCACGCCCTGACTTATTTGGAGTTTTTTTTGCTGTTTTCCTGTGTGAAGTGTTTTAGTTCTTTGTCTTGCGCTCCTATTTTGGTGGCTTTTTCTCTTTTTTAAAAATATTTTCCTGTAGCAGTTTCATGTCTTCCTTTAAGTGATATTTCCCACATCTACTTTGTTTTAGCAATCAAGAATATTTCAGTTGTTTGTATCCGTCTTTGTGGGGACATTGTTGATTGCCATGTCATGTTGTGATGTACATTGTGGACGCCGTCTTTGCTCCACAGTAAGTCTTTGCTGTCGTCCAGCATTCTGTTTTTGTTTACTTTGTAGCCGGTTCAGTTTTAGTTTCGATCTGTATAGCCTTCCCTAAGCTTCAATGCCTTTTCTTAGGGGCACTCACCTTTTCTTTTTTTTTTTTGGTTAAAGCATTAGACACCTTTTTACCTGCACACTGCCTTCCGCTGTTTCTGACATCTACAAAGCAATTAGCTACCGGCTGCCACCTACTGATATGGAAGAGTATTACACGGTTACTCTGCCGAGCTCTAGACAGCACCGACACTCAACAACAACACATCATTTGCAGAATACAATTACTGGTTTGCAAAAAATATTTTTAACCCAAATAGGTGAAATTACATAATCTCCCACGGCACACCAGACTGTTTCTCACGGCACACTTGTGTGCCGCGGCACAGTGGTTGAAAAACACTGCCATAGTGGATCTAACATAATAGTGTGAGAGTCCAGTCCATAGTGGATCTAACATAATAGTGTGAGAGTTCAGTCCATAGTGGATCTAACATAATAGTGTGAGAGTCCAGTCCATAGTGGATCTAACATAATAGTGAGAGTCCAGTCCAGAGTGGGGCCAACAGGAGATCATCTTGAGCAGATGGCAGTCACAAATAAGAGATACGTGTAAACTGCAAGATGACGCCAGTAAACAACACCACAACTTAAAATTTTCCATTGAAAATAAAGAACATTACACACGGCGCTCAAAAATCTGTCAAAATGTTTTTAGTACAACTTTGGTAAGCTATGAAGCCGCACCGCTTGATGGATTGTCGGCGCATTAAACATACAAGTATTATTATGGTGTGTGTATAAGGACAGCAAAATGGCACCTACTAGCAGACATATTACCTAGTGTTTTGTTTTGCAATATTATGCAAAATCAACTTTTCTTACCTTCCGGTACCTGGTGATCTGTATTTGGGATCTGCATGAGTCCTGAAAATGTACGCGTCCGCCACTGTAGTCCGTGCCGACACCGTAGTCATAAACTTCTTCTTTTTCTCTACCTTCTTATGTGGCATTCATCTTCCGCTGTTGCCATTTGTAATATAAAGTAGCGTAAAGTTCTTATCTTATCTTACTTATCAAAGCGCTAAAACTATAGTGAGTTTACATAATTCACCCACGGAACTTTAGTTATTCATCATCGGCGGTCACTCGAACGAGTATGACGATACTCCTAGTAGGGGTTTATCCCTTTATGGAGGATGCCTGTGCGTGACTTTGTTTAACGTGGGGAGACTGGTGCACAGACAGTCACCACACGATCCTTGACAGATCCGGGTCAGGGTCCAGTGGCATGGAGTCCAAGACGACTGGGGACCCTTTTCTGCTGCAGCCTTCATCCGCCATCCCAGCCGTTGTGACGCTCCGTAGGTTTAGCAATCATCCTCCGCCTGTTCCACCGTTGAGGTCTCGGGTTGTTATTTCCCCATAACTGGGCCCACATGGATGTGGGGGTGCCTTCTTCCGCCATTGCAGCCGTTGTGGTGGTTCTTACATCTACCGTCTTCCGCCTGCTCCGCCGTTGAGGTCTTCACCGTATCCCTGGCTAGGGGGCAGTCAGGTACTAGGCCTTTGCCAAGGGCCACCTGGGGTAACAGTAGTAAAGGGGTTAACCTCCTAGTGCCCCAAGATCCCTTAGAGGAGCCTCCACTGCCGGATGCACTTTAACGTCATGCCCAGGACGTTATTAGAGGGTTCCGGTTGAACGGTTTTTGACGGGACACATTTCCGGTGTTGATGTTGCATTATTGAGCCACGGCTGAGGAGATGCTGCTCCTTTATTGATTGAAGTAAAGTCTGAATGTCATTAAAACAGTTAGCGCCATCTTTTGACACTTCTTCCACACCCGTCCTTGCACGCTACACCGCTACAACAAAGATGACGGGGAGAAGACGCTGTCGAAGGTGAGCCACGTAAATAAGACCGCCCACAAAACGGCGCATCCTGAAGAGACGTTCAGAAAACGACTTGAAGATGATGTGTAAAACATCATCTATGCAACACTTTCACCAAGGAACCACCATTACATGTTATGTAGACCAGAGGTCCCCAACCACAGGTCCGGGGACCGGTACCGGTCCGTGACTGGGCCACAAAGAAACATAAAATCATTTATAAACCTACTCAGTGGCCTAGTGGTTAGAGTGTCCGCCCTCAGATCGGTAGGTCGTGAGTTCAAAGACTATAAAAATGGGACCCATTACCTCCCCGCTTGGCACTCAGCATCAAGGGTTGGAATTGGGGGTTAAATCCCTAAAAATTATTCCCGGGCGCAGCCACCGCTGCTGCTCACTGCTCCCCTCACCTCCCAGGAGGTGAACAAGGGGATGGGTCAAATGGACAAATTTCACCACACCTAGTGTGTGTGTGACAATCATTGGTACTTTAACTTTTTTAAAGGACTCCAACTTAACTTTGGACTGTCCCACCAGACCAGGGGTGTCACACCGCAGTCATGGCTGCCATGAGAGGGCTGCTAGTAACTAAATAACTAATGAATTTGCCAATGAATTTAAATTAAAAAAATATACACTACCATTCAAAAGTTTGGGGTCACATTGAAATGTCCTTATTTTTGAAGGAAAAGCACTGTACTTTTCAATGAAGATAACTTTAAACTAGTCTTAACTTTAAAGAAATACACTCTATACATTGCTAATGTGGTAAATGACTATTCTAGCTGCAAATGTCTGGTTTTTGGTGCAATATCTACATAGGTGTATAGAGGCCCATTTCCAGCAACTATCACTCCAGTGTTCTAATGGTACAATGTGTTTGCTCATTGGCTCAGAAGGCTAATTGATGATTAGAAAACCCTTGTGCAATCATGTTCACACATCTGAAAACAGTTTAGCTCGTTACAGAAGCTACAAATCTCACCTTCCTTTGAGCAGATTGAGTTTCTGGAGCATCTCATTTGTGGGGTCAATTAAACGCTCAAAATGGCCAGAAAAAGAGAACTTTCATCTGAAACTCGACAGTCTATTCTTGTTCTTAGAAATGAAGGCTATTCCACAAAATTGTTTGGGTGACCCCAAACTTTTGAACGGTAGTGTATATTCTTATGTAAAGAGTAAAAAAAATATGCGGATTTTACCACAGTTTTTTACAGAAAAAAAGTGGCCAGACTTTTACTGTAAAATATATGGTGTGTTTTTTATTGTTATTATTTTTACAACATATTATTGTAAATAGAAATACAGTACCGCTGTTTAATTTTATTTTGGCAACTCTGCTGCCAGTTTTTTTACCATAATAAAATGGATTTTACAGTAAAAAAAACAAAAAACTGACAGCTCAGTCACAATCAGAATCAGAATCAGAAATACTTTGAATAATCCCCGAGGGGAAATTAAGATTTTCAGCACAATCCCATTCAAGTAGCAGACAAACATTACATGGAGACAGAACAGGATCGCTGACGGGTTTGCCAACTTCCGGCGCCCCTTACAAAAAAGGTGAGAAATACAGGTTAACGCTGGGAGGGGGGCTGAGAGGAAAAAAAATCAGTCTAAGCCTGGGTCCCTGGAGAGGGGGTCCAGACTGAGGCCAAGGGGGAAAAAAACACATAATAGCCATAGCACACATAAATATGTGTGTAAGAGGGTAACATCAAAGAACATTAAAGACATTAAAAGAGCAGAGCTGATGCAACCAGCCACTACACACAGCCACAAAAGTAAAAACAAAACAAAAAAAACATATACACAGTGGTGGCCTCTGTGGTGTTCCATGCCATTATCTGCTGGGGTGGGTGGGGGGGGGGGGGCATGGCCAGGGAGGGGAGCAGACCCAACAAAGCAACCAAGAGAGCCGACTCCACCCTCGGCCGCCCACCAACTCTCGCCCAGTTTCCAGTCCGCATGGACAGAATTTTACTGTAAAAAAACCAACATTGGTCTTTTTTTTTTTTTCAATTTACAGAAATATGCTGTAAAAAAAAACTCCCTAAATTTTACAGTAAAATCTATTGGTAATTTTTTTAGTGTTCAATTTGATGGATAACTTGCTTCGAAATCATAAGCAGATATTTAAGTATTTATTTGGATTTTTACCAACAAAGTTAGATAATATAATATTTGTTGCAATATTGACTATTTTTTCCCCCTGTCAAACTAGAAAAATGGACAAACCTTCAGTAAGAAAATAAGAAAATAAAGAAAGAAAATATAAGGTATTTTATTGACACATATTATTTCCAGGCTTTTGCGGGCCATATAAAATGACATGGAGGGCCAGATCTGGCCCGCGGGCCTTGAGTTTGACACCTGTGCACTAAACACACCAATGAGCTTGTTTATAGATGTACAATACAACTCCTCATAGGAAGTCGCCATTTGTTATAACTTTGTGACATTAACAATGCACATTAATGAACATATCAAATATAAAAGTGACAGATTGTAGCCAGAGGCTGATTTCCATCAGCATTTTATTGCAAAGAAACACTAATTCAGCGTTATAGTGAGTTGTACAAACCCCGTTTCCAAATGAGTTGGGAAATTGTGTTAGATGTAAATATAAACGGAATACAATGATTTGCAAATCCTTTTCAACCCACATTCAGTTGAATATGCTACAAAGACAACATATTTGATGTTCAAACTGATAAAAAAAATTTTTTTTGCAAATAATCATTAACTTTAGAATTTGATGCCAGCAACACGTGACAAAGAAGTTGGGAAAGGTGGCAATAAATACTGATAAAGTTGAGGAATGCTCATCAAACACTTATTTGGAACATCCCACAGGTGAGCAGGCAAATTGGGAACAGGTGGGTGCCATGATTGGGTATAAAAGTAGATTCCATGAAATGCTCAGTCATTCACAAACAAGGATGGGGCGAGGGTCACCACTTTGTCAACAAATGCGTGAGCAAATTGTTGAACAGTTTAAGAAAAACCTTTCTCAACCAGCTATTGCAAGGAATTTAGGGATTTCACCATCTACGCTCCGTAATATCATCAAAGGGTTCAGAGAATCTGGAGAAATCACTGCATGTAAGCAGCTAAGCCCGTGACCTTCGATCCCTCAGGCTGTACTGCATCAACAAGCGACATCAGTGTGTAAAGGATATCACCACATGGGCTCAGGAACACTTCAGAAACCCACTGTCAGTAACTACAGTTGGTCACTACATCTGTAAGTGCAAGTTAAAACTCTCCTATGCAAGGCGAAAACCGTTTTATCAACAACACCCAGAAACGCCGTCGGCTTCGCTGGGCCTGAGCTCATCTAAGATGGACTGATACAAAGTGGAAAAGTGTTCTGTGGTCTGACGAGTCCACATTTCAAATTGTTTTTGGAAACTGTGGACGTCGTGTCCTCCGGACCAAAGAGGAAAAGAATCATCCGGATTGTTCTAGGCGCAAAGTGTAAAAGCCAGCATCTGTGATGGTATGGGGGTGTATTAGTATACTGTAATAATCCCAGAGGGTAAATTCAGTTGGTCTGCCAACTTCCGGCGCCCCTTACAAAAAAGGTGAGAAACAGGTAAATGCTGGGGGACGCGGGGGTGAGAAAACTCAGTCTAATTCTGGGCCCCTGTAGAGGTGGTCCAGACTAAGGCCAAGGGGGAAAAACCTAATAGCCATAGCACACATAAATATGTGTGTAAGAGGGAAACATCAAAGAATACAAAGGACATTAAAGACATTACAAGAGCAACCAGCCACTTCTACACACAGCTACAAAAGTAAAACAAAAAAAACAAACAAAAAAACATAAACACTGTAGTGGCCTCTGCGGTGTTCCACACCATCATCTGCTGGGGTGGGGGAGCATGGCCAGAGATAGGAGCAGACCCAACAAAGCAACCAAGAGACCTACTCAGTGGACAAGTGGTTAGAGTGTCCGCCCTGACATTGGGAGGTCGTGAGTTCAAACTCCGGCCGAGTCATACCAAAGACTATAAAAATGACCTCCCTGCTTGGTACTCAGGTTGGAATTGGGGGTTAAATCACCAAAATGATTCCTGAGTGCGGCCACCGCTGCTGCTCACTGCTCCCCTCACCTCCCAGGGGGGTGAACAAGGGGATGGGTCAAATGCAGAGGACAAATTTCACCACACCTAGTGTGTGTGTGACTATCATTGGTACTTAGAACTTTAACTTTTCACATGGCTGGGGATGGTGGGGACCTTGGTGACGCATATCTAGTCCAGAGACAGACTAGAGATATCCTATCTAGTCATTTGCAGCTCTAACCGACAGACGAGAGACAGACTAGCGCTGTCCTACATAATCATTAGCAGCTCTTGGAGCTGTCCTACCTTGTCCTGAGCAGGTCTAGCCCAGCGACTCGAAACCGACTAGAAATAGCCTATACAGTCATTATCAGCAGCTTTAATCTAGAGATGAGAGACAGACTAGCGCTGTCCTACCTAGTCAGAACATCTCTAGTCTAGAGACAAACTGGAGATATCATCTCTAGTTATGAGCAACGCTTGCCCAAAGACTTGAGACACACTGGAGTTATACTACCTAGTCGGAACATCTCTAGTTTAGAGACAAACTAGAGATATCATCTCTAGTCATGAGCATATCTAGTCTAAAGACAGACTAGAATATCCTATCTAGTCATTTGCAGCTCTAACCGACAGACGAGAGACAGACTAGCGCTGTCCTATATAGTCAAAAGCAGCTCTTGCCCAGAGACTTGAGACACACTGGAGTTATCCTACCTAGTCAGGACATCTCTAGTCTAGAGACAAACTAGAGATATCCTATCTAGTCATGAGCATCTCTAGTCTAGAGACAGACTAGAGTTATCCTATCTAGTCCTGAGCATATCTAGTCTAGAGACAAACTAGAGATATCCTATCTAGTCATTTGCAGCTCTAACCGACAGACGAGAGACAGACTAGCGCTGTCCTATATAGTCATAAGCAGCTCTTGCTCAGAGACTCGAGACACACTGGAGCTGTCCTACCTTGTCCTGAGCAGTTCTAGGCCAGCGACTCGAAACAGACTAGAAATAGCCTATATAGTCATGATGAGCAGTTTTAACCTAGAGACGAGAGACAGACTAGAGCTGTCCTACCTAGTTATGAGCAACGCTTGCCCAAAGACTTGAGACACACTGGAGTTATACTACCTAGTCGGAACATCGCTAGTTTAGAGACAAACTAGAGATATAATCTCTAGTCATGAGCATATCTAGTCTAGAGACAGACTAGAATATCCTATCTAGTCATTTGCAGCTCTAACCGACAGACGAGAGACAGACTAGCGCTGTCCTATATAGTCAAAAGCAGCTCTTGCCCAGAGACTTGAGACACACCGGAGTTATCCTACCTAGTCAGAACATCTCTAGTCTAGAGACAAACTAGAGATATCCTATCTAGTCATGAGCATCTCTAGTCTAGAGACAGACTAGAGATATCCTATCTAGTCATGAGCATATCTAGTCTAGATAGAGACTAGAGATATCCTATCTGGTCATTTGCAGCTCTAACCGACAGACAAGAGACAGACTAGCGCTGTCCTACATAGTCATAAGCAGCTCTTGCGCAGAGACTCGAGACACACTGGAGCTGTCGTACCTTGTCCTGAGCAGTTCTAGCCCAGCGACTCGAAACAGACTAGAAATAGCCTATACAGTCATGATGAGCAGCTTTAACCTAGAGACGAGTGACAGACTAGCGCTGTCCTACCTAGTTATGAGCAACTCTTGCCCACAGGCTTGAGACACACTGGAGTTATCCTACCTAGTCAGGACATCTCTAGTCCAGAGACAATCTAGAGATATCCTGTCTAGTCATGAGCATCTCTAGTCTAGATACAGACTAGAGATATCCTATCTAGCCATGAGCATCTCTAGTCTAGAGACAGACTAGAGATAGCCTATCTAGTCATGAGCATATCTAGTCTAGAGACAGACTAGAGATATCCTATCTAGTCATTTGCAGCTCTAACCGACAGAGGAAAGACAGACTAGCGCTGTCCTATATAGTCAAAAGCAGCTCTTGTCCAGAGACTCGAGACACACTGGAGCTGTCCTACCTTGTCCTGAGCAGTCCTGGCCTAGTCACTCAAAAACAGACTAGAAATAGCCTATATAGTCATGATGAGCAGCTTTAACCTAGAGACGAGAGACAGACTAGCGCTGTCCTACCTAGTCCTGAGCAATTCTTGCCCACAGGCTTGAGACACACTGGAGTTATCCTACCTAGTCAGGACATCTCTAGTCTAGGGACAATCTAGAGATATCCTGTCTAGTCATGAGCATCTCTAGTCTAGATACAGACTAGAGATATCCTATCTAGCCATGAGCATCTCTAGTCTAGAGACAGACTAGAGATAGCCTATCTAGTCATGAGCATATCTAGTCTAGAGACAGACTAGAGATATCCTATCTAGTCATTTGCAGCTCTAACCGACAGAGGAAAGACAGACTAGCGCTGTCCTATATAGTCAAAAGCAGCTCTTGTCCAGAGACTCGAGACACACTGGAGCTGTCCTACCTTGTCCTGAGCAGTCCTGGCCTAGTCACTCAAAAACAGACTAGAAATAGCCTATATAGTCATGATGAGCAGCTTTAACCTAGAGACGAGAGACAGACTAGCGCTGTCCTACCTAGTCCTGAGCAATTCTTGCCCAGAGACTTGAGACACACTGGAGTTATCCTACCTAGTCATGACATCTCTAGTCTAGAAACAAACTAGAGATGTCCTGTCTAGTCATGAGCATCTCTAGTCTAGAGACAAACTACAGATATCCTCTCTAGTCATGAGCATATCTAGTCTAGAGAGAGACTAGAGATATCCTATCCAGTCATTTGCAGCTCTAACCGACAGACGAGAGACAGACTAGCGCTGTCCTATATAGTCATAAGCAGCTTTTGCCCAGAGACTCAAAACAAACTGAAACTGTCCTACCTAGTTATGAGCAGTTCTAGCCCTGAGAGTCAAAACAGACTAGAAATAGCCTATATAGTCATGATGAGCCTCTTTAACCAAGAGACAAGGGACCGACTAGAGCTGTCCTACCTAGTCATGAGCAACTCTTGCCCAGAGACTTGAGACACACTGGAGTTATACTACCTAGTAAGAACATCTCTCGTCTAGCGACAAACAAGTGCTATCCTCTCTGGTCATTTGCATCTCTAGTCTAGAGAATAACTAGAGATATCCTATCTAGTCATTCGCAGCTTTAACCGAGAGACGAGAGTCAGACTAGCGCTGTCCTATATAGTCATTAGCAGCTCTTGCCCAGAGACACAAGACAAACTGGAGCTGTCCTACCTTGTCCTGAGCGGTTCTAGCCCAGCGACTCGAAAACAGACTAAAATAGCCTACATAGTCATGATGAGCAGCTTTAACCTAGAGACAAGCGAAAGGCTAGCGCTGTCCTACCTAGTCATGAGCAACTCTTGCCTGCAGACTTGAGACACACTGGAGTTATCCTACCTAGTCAGACAATCTCTAGTCTAGAGACAAACTAGAGGTATCCTATCTAATCATGAGCATCTCTAGTCTAGATACAGACTAGAGATACCCTATCTAGTTACGAGCATCTCTAGTCAAGAGACAGACTAGAGATATTCTATCTAGTCATGAGCATATCTAGTCTAGAGACAGACTAGAGATATCCTATCTAGTCATTTGCAGCTTTAACCGCGAGACGAGATACAGACTAGCGCTGTCAATCATTAGCAGCTCTTGCCCAGTGACTTGAGACACACTGGAGCTGTCCTACCTTGTCCTGAGCAGTTTTAGCCCAGCGACTCAAAACAGACTTGAAATAGCCTATATAGTCATGATGAGCAGTTTTAACCTAGAGATGAGAGACAGACTAGAGCTGTCCTACCTAGTTATGAGCAACTATTGCCCAAAGACTTGAGACACACTGGAGTTATCCTACCTAGTCAGACAATCTCTAGTCTAGAGACAAACTAGAGATATCCTATCTAGTCATGAGCATCTCTAGTCTAGAGACAGACTAGAGATATCCTATCTAGTCATTTGCAGCTCTAACCGACAGACGAGAGACAGACTAGCGCTGTCCTATATAGTCAAAAGCAGCTTTTGCCCAGAGACTCGAGACACACTGGAGCTGCCCTACCTTGTCCTGAGCAGTTCTAGCCCAGCGACTCGAAACAGACTACAAATAGCCTATATAGTCATGATGAGCAGCTTAAACCTAGAGACGAGAGACAGACTAGCGCTGTCCTACCTAGTCCTGAGCAATTCTTGCCCAGAGACTTGAGACACACTGGAGTTATCCTACCTAGTCAGGACATCTCTAGTCTAGAGACAAACTACAGATATCCTGTCTAGTCATGAACATCTCTAGTCTAGAGACAAACTAGAGATATCCTCTCTAGTCATTTGCAGCTCTAACCGACAGACGAGAGACAGACTAACGCTGTCCTGTATAGTCATACGAAGCTCTTGCCCAGAGACTCGAGACACACTGGAGCTGTCCTATCTAGTCATGAGCAGTTTTAGCCCAGCGACTTCGAAAACAGACTAGAAATAGCCTATATAGTCATGACGAGCAGCTTTAACCTACAGATGAGAGACAGACTAGAGCTGTCCTACCTAGTCCTGAGCAACTATCGCCCAAAGACTTGAGACACACTGGAGTTATCCTACCTACTCAGAATATCTCTAGTGTAGAGACAAACTAGAGATATCCTACCTAGTCATGAGCATCTCTAGTCTAGAGACAGACTAGAGATATCCTATCTAGTCATTTGCAGCTCTAACCGACAGACGAGAGACAGACTAGCGCTGTCCTACCTAGTCATAAGCAACTCTTGCGCAGAGACTCGAGACACACTGGAGCTGTCCTACCTTGTCTTGAGCAGTTCTAGCCCAGCGACTCGAAACAGACTAGAAATAGCTAATATAGTCATGATGAGCAGTTTTAACATAGAGACGAGAGACAGACTAGAGCTGTCCTACCTAGTTATGAGCAACGCTTGCCCAAAGACTTGAGACACACTGGAGCTATCCGACCTAGTCAGAACATCTCTAGTTTAGAGACAAACTAGAGATATCCTATCTAGTCATGAGCATATCTAGTCTAGAGAGAGACTAGAGAGTCTAATCATTTGCAGCTCTAATCGACAGACGAGAGACAGACTAGAGATATCCTATCTAGTCATGAGCATATCTAGTCTAGAGACAGACTAAAGATATCCTATCTAGTCATTTGCAGCTCTAACCGACAGACGAGAGACAGACTAGAGCTGTCCTACCTAGTTATGAGCAACTCTTGCCCAGAGATTTGAGACACACTGGAGCTGTCCTACCTTGTCCTGAGCTGTCATCATCATCATCGGCAGTCACTCTTTTAGCGTGGGGAGACTAATGCGCCTGCAGCCACCCTCGAAAACAGACTAGAAATAACCTATATAGTCATGATGAGCAGCTTTAACTTAGAGACAAGAGACACACTAACGCTGTCCTACCTAGTCATGAGCAACTCTTGCCCAGTGACTTGAGAGACACTGGAGCTATCCTACCTTGTCATGAGCAGGTCTAACCTAGAGACAAGAAAAAACAGAGCTATTCCATCTTATCAGAACATCTTTAGACTAGAGACAAACTTGCGCTATCCTATCTAGTCAGAACATCTCTTGTTTATAGACAAACTAGAGCTATCCTATCTAGTCATGAGCAACTCTAACCCAGGGACGAGTGACAGTCTGGAGCTGTCCTATCTTCCTATGAGCAGCACTCTTCTATCTAGTCAAATAGACTCGCACTGTCCTATCGAGTCATGAGCCGCTTTGGCCCACATATGAGAGACAGTCTCGGGGTCGTCCTATTTATTAATGAGCAGAGGTGAGAGACAGACAAGAGCTGTCCTACCTGGTCATGAGCAACTCTTGCCCAGTGACTTAAGAGACACTGGAGCTATCCTACCTAGTCATGAGCAACTCTAACCCAGGGACGAGTGACAGCCTGGAGCTGTCCTATCTCGTCATGAGCAGCACTCTCCTATCTAGTCAGACAGACTGGCACTGTCCTATCTAGTCATGAGCAGCTCTGGCCCACATATGAGAGACAGTCTAGGGCCGTCCTATTTATTAATGAGCAGAGGTGAGAAATAGACTGGAGCTGTCCTATCTGGTCATCCAAACACAGCTGTTCCTCATTTTCCGACAGGGACTTTAAACTGTCGGGCTGCAAAATGTGTGTCACGTGTTCCCGACTTGTGATGAGACACACACACACAGACACACAGACACACACACACACACACACACACACACACACACACACACACACACACAGACACACAGACACACACACACACACACACACACACACACACACACACACACACACACACACACACACACACACACACACACTTGAAGAAAAGTTCCTCAATACTAGTATATACACGATTGTTGCATAACGACAAGACTCAGGAGGCGGGAGGAAGATGGGGTCGTGGTTGCCAAGGGTTACAAGACTCTCCTGCACATCGCTTATTTCCCCTCGCCGAAGGCCGGCGCTAAAGTCCCGCTGATCGATAGCGCCGATCATGTCGCCTGGACTGGCGCACACGTTGCCGCGGTAACCAGTTTCAAAATAAGAAACACAGCGGAAGCCGCTAGAAGGGGAATTGTTCTTTTACAGAATTGTGTCTATCAGTCGCAATCCTTCTGTAGGACAACAACGCATGTGTTTTTCTTTATTCATGCATTCTAAATAGTCAATACACTCTAGCAAAAGTCAACCAACAATGGCGTAATGGGACTAGCTTTATTCTGCCTATAAAGCGTTCTAAAAACCTCCTTTAAGGTTTTATATACACACTGTAAGTATATATGTAATGTAGTAATATTCATAATAACATAGTGTTTACATATTTTCATCATTTTAAGCATATGGCGGTGTATTCATTTTCGTTCACTTTCCCTTCAACAACAACAACACTACTAATCATGGCAGACTTTATGAGAGACAACAAACATAATAAACACAATCACTTACTGTACAATGTCTACTCTCGCTGGGATACAGACTGATGGGATGGTTGTATCTTCCCCTTTACATCAACAATTCATCATAATCCTCACAAAGGGTTAAAACAGGTGGTTTTTTTTTGTTTCTTTCTGGCCATCTCCGGGTCTAAGTTGGATGTCAAAGTTGACCAACTTGTGGGTTTATATCCACAACCTTCTGCTATTCAGGCGAGAGACATGATTTATCATCTAGAATTAACTTTCACCCACTCAGAGGCGATGCTGCAGCTCAATATGTCAATGTAGCAGCATATGATGGACGCTTTGGACCTCCCTCCCTCCTCAACGACACCTGGAGTCGAACCTTTGCTTGCATGCAGATCGGCCTCAGTCTATGAACATTACATCATCACACCCAAGACAATGGGCCGACGGCGTTTCTGGGTGTTGTTGATAAACGGTTTTCGCCTTGCATAGGAGAGTTTTAACTTGCACTTACAGATGTAGCGACCAACTGTAGTTACTGACAGTGGGTTTCTGAAGAGTTCCTGAGCCCATGTGGTGATATCCTTTACACACTGATGTCGCTTGTTGATGCAGTACAGCCTGAGGGATGGAAGGTCACGGGCTTAGCTGCTTACGTGCAGTGATTTCTCCAGATTCTCTGAACCCTTTAATGATATTACGGAGCGTAGATGGTGAAATCCCTAAATTCCTTGCAATAACTGGTTGAGAAAGGTTTTTCTTGAACTGTTCAACAATTTGCTCACGCATTTGTTGACAAAGTGGTGACCCTCGCCCCATCCTTGTTTGTGAATGACTGAGCATTTCATGCAATCTACTTTTATACCCAATCATGGCACCCACCTGTTCCCAATTTGCCTGTTCACCTGTGGGATGTTCCAAATAAGTGTTTGATGAGCATTCCTCAACTTTATCAGTATTTATTGCCACCTTTCCCAACTTCTTTGTCACGTGTTGCTGCCATCAAATTCTAAAGTTAATGATTATTTGCACAAAAAAAAATGTTTATTAGTTTGAACATCAAATATGTTGTCTTTGTAGCATATTCAACTGAATATGGGTTGAAAATGATTTGAAAATCATTGTATTCCGTTTATATTTTCATCTAACACAATTTCCCAACTCATATGGAAACGGGGTTTGTAATTAATTACATTTATTTAAGAGTAATTCCATTACTAACTCAATTAATTTTTTGGTAAAGTAA
Source organism: Entelurus aequoreus (assembly GCF_033978785.1). Taxonomy (NCBI): domain Eukaryota; kingdom Metazoa; phylum Chordata; class Actinopteri; order Syngnathiformes; family Syngnathidae; genus Entelurus; species Entelurus aequoreus. The sequence goes on from NC_084742.1 coordinate 53,756,977, forward strand.
CAAGTAGCTATAATTAAAAGTAATTTTCAGAACACTGGTTATTTGTTTATTTGGCTCGGTTTGTTAGATTGTTGTTCCATTAGTGTGTTCAAAGACCCTGTTATGATCCGCTGCCCGGATCATAGTTTGTTTACGTTTTCAAGTCACATGTGTTTTCAGCACCTTGTTTTGTTTCTGTTGCCATGACGGCAGATTGTGATCACCTGCCTCTGGTTAGCGTTCGGGACGCGCACCTGTTGCCCGAGCGCTAATCAGAGGGCTATTTAGTCTTTGCCCGGGCCTCACTCGGCCTGGCTGCCTAATTTGCTTTCACGCAACAGCTAACGACCACTTTGTTTCCTGCTAGCTTTCAGGCTATGTATTTTTGCTTGCTAGCTCCCACGCTAGTCCTTTAGTTTTTGTCTTTTGTGCTACGTACACGTCTTTGTTTTTTTTCCCCTGATATGATTTATTTGCTGAAATAAATCATTTTCCTACCTGCACGCTGTGTCCGAAGCCGTCTGCATCCTTGGGAGAACACCTCGCACCACGATGCGACCAGGTCGTTACAGTAGGCAGCCAGCAAGAAGTTCTCCCGCAGCGAGCACGTCGGAGGAGATGGACGAAGGTGCGTGGATGGTGTTGCGAGCGATGGAGGCGGAGACTCTCCGCTATTCCCCCTCGGAGCGCCAGGACCTGATCTGGGGTCCTAACGGAAAGTTGGTCCCAATCCACTCCGTTTGGCCCGAGGACATCGCCACACCTACGCACCACCGGACGCGTCAGCGAAGACGGAAGCCACCCAAGAGGTCTTCACTTCGCTGCCAAGACGCGCCACTCCCTCAAACTCCTCCACCGGTACACAGCAAGCTACATTCAGCCCAAGATTCCCCTCTTCAAAGGTCTCTTAATCCCATCAACTACCTTACCGAAGATTGTTATGACTGGCCTGTCAATCACTGGGACTGCAGCTATGACGTCATTCCGTCGGCACCCCCTGATGACACGCCGCTTGATGACGTCCCGTCCATTTTGGATAACGTCATAGACAAAGACTTTTTTAGACATTATGTCAATTCTTCCTGCCAGCCATTTTCAAGTGACTTTAATTCTGCGATTAATCATTATCAGGACATTTTTTTAAGGACTAAATCTAGTCAGTCCCAGTCTCAAGTGGGGGGTGACAATAGACATTTTGGACAATTTAGAGGAGAGGATTCTGCCCTCCCCCTGACCTCCCTCCACCCACCCTTGAAGACGGTTCCAATCCGCAAGGAGCGCGTCTGGGATCCGCTTTTTGAGGGGGGGGCTAGTACCGGGAGCTGTGCGAGTGGGGTGGCACAACGGCGTGCTAAGCCGCAACCTCCTGCTCGGCCACCGCCACCTGTCCTTCGGCGGGCTAAGCCACAACCTCCTGCCCGGCCGCCACCACCGGTTTTTCGGCCTGCTAAGCCGCAACCTCCTGCCCGGCCGCAACCGCCAGCTAGGCCACCTGCACCTAAGCTAGCGCCAAGGCTAAGGCTAGCACCAGCTCCACCACAGGTTCCAGTACCTGCACCTCGGCTGGTTCCCACACCAGTACCTGCACCTCGGCTGGTTCCCACACCAGTACCTGCACCTCGGCTGGTTCCCACACCAGTACCTGCTCCACGGCTGGTTCCCGCACCAGTACCTGCACCACGACTGGTTCTCGCACCAGTACCTGCACCACGACTGGTTTTCGCACCTGTACCTGCACCACGACTGGTTCTCGCACCAGTACCTGCACCACGGCTGGTTCCCGCACCAGTACCTGCACCACGGCTGGTTCCCGCACCAGTACCTGCACCACGACTGGTTCTTGCACCAGTACCTGCACCACGACTGGTTCTCGCACCAGTACCTGCACCACGACTGGTTCTCGCACCAGTACCTGCACCACGACTGGTTCTCGCACCAGTACCTGCACCATGACTGGTTCTCGCACCAGTACCTGCACCACGACTGGTTCTCGCACCAGTACCTGCACCACGGCTGGTTCTCGCACCAGCACCTGTACTACGACTGGTTCTCGCACCAGCACCGGCTGCCACGACAGCGACTCCTGCTGCCACGACAGCGACTCCGGCTGCCACGACAGCGACTCCGGCTGCCACGACAGCGACTCCGGCTGCCACGACAGCGACTCCGGCTGCCACGACAGCGACTCCTGCTGCCACGACAGCGACTACGGCTGCCACGACAGCGACTCCGGCTGCCACGACAGCGACTCCGGCTGCCGCGACAGCGACTCCGGCTGCCACGACAGCGACTCCGGCTGCCACGACAGCGACTCCGGCTGCCACGACAGCGACTCCTGCTGCCACGACAGCGACTCCGGCTGCCACGACAGCGACTCCTGCTGCCACGACAGCGACTCCGGCTGCCACGACAGCGACTCCGGCTGCCACGACAGCGACTCCGGCTGCCACGACGTCGACTCCTCCGGCTGCCACGACAGCGACGTCGACTCCTCCGGCTGCCACGACGACGGCGACACCTACCGCTTCCACGGCGACGTCTCAGCGACCTCGAGTGGTCCGGCTGCGCAAGCAGCTCTCTCAGAGGTCAGGTAATGGACGCCAGTGGCGCAAACAGCAGCGACATCCAAGACTTTGTTGCAGGACTCAGAGGCTGCTGAACTTCTGGCGCCACTCACGCCCACCTTCTCAGCGGCCACGAATGTGGCCTTTCCGTGGTCGCCCGCCTCGGCGTTCCATTCGCCGCCGCCACTTGACTCGTCCCCAGTGGATTCGGGGACACGTGGCCTGGCGACCCACCACCAAGTCCTCCCCCCGCCCGCCCTTGACTCGTGAACTATTGCTTATTTTTTTTGGGTTCCAGTTGTTTTTTTTGTTTTCAAGGGACATCTGGAATCTGTCCTTTTAGGGGGGGGTACTGTTATGATCCGCTGCCCGGATCATAGTTTGTTTACGTTTTCAAGTCACATGTGTTTTCAGCACCTTGTTTTGTTTCTGTTGCCATGACGGCAGATTGTGATCACCTGCCTCTGGTTAGCGTTCGGGACGCGCACCTGTTGCCCGAGCGCTAATCAGAGGGCTATTTAGTCTTTGCCCGGGCCTCACTCGGCCTGGCTGCCTAATTTGCTTTCACGCAACAGCTAACGACCACTTTGTTTCCTGCTAGCTTTCAGGCTATGTATTTTTGCTTGCTAGCTCCCACGCTAGTCCTTTAGTTTTTGTCTTTTGTGCTACGTACACGTCTTTGTTTTTTTTCCCCTGATATGATTTATTTGCTGAAATAAATCATTTTCCTACCTGCACGCTGTGTCCGAAGCCGTCTGCATCCTTGGGAGAACACCTCGCACCACGATGCGACCAGGTCGTTACAGACCCTGCATTAAAGTCAGAAACAGTGGTGTGTTCAAAGACCCTGCATTAAAGTTAGAAACAGAGGTGTGTTCAAAGACCCTGCATTAAAGTCAGAAACAGAGGTGTGTTCAAAGACCCTGCATTTAAAGTTAGAAACAGAGGTGTGTTCAAAGACCCTGCATTAAAGTTAGAAACAGAGGTGTCACTACTTTTTAAAGGCAGAGGGAGACTTAAGTCCCAGGAGATGCACTAATAATAACAAAGTCATGAAAAACATATTCAAGTGAATAATGACAGGTTATATGATTTGTTTAATTCATATTTAAACTGTTTCATTTAATTTAAAAAAAAAAAAAAAAAAAAATAATAATAATTGAAACCAAATTATTTATAAGGCTTTATCTAGATATGTTAATGCCATATTTAAACAAATCAAAAACCTAGTTGAGTCTTTTATATGTGTTTTAAAAAGAAAAATTACTTTTTTAGTGCTTGAAAACATAGCAAGTGTGAGCGTGTGAGGGGGGGCGTTGGGTTTAGGGTGGGATGGGGCCCTAGAATCTGGTGCTACGGCCCTGTTGATTAATATTGTTGAAACTTTTTACACTGAAAAATAATTTTGACACTTTTCCTTTCCAAAAACAATACAATATATAACATTTGTTTTAACATTTAGGGCTCCTCTCGAGTTTGGTCCCAGGGACCCAGAAGGGTCTCAGTCATAAAAATGTAAAAATAAGCCATAAATATTTTTTTTTTATTGTCAAGTAACAAGCTCCAAGATCGTTAAATTGAAGACACACGTCCCCTAAGCAGATTTTTGTTCTTGTTGTAACAAACTCAAAATATCGTAAAAGTCACGTCACCGGTCCCTTAAGCAGTTTTCTTTTGTCGTTTTTTTTTTTTTTTGTTAAACCAAATGTTGTTTTTGTTCTTGTTCTTTTTTTCTCTTCTTTTTTTCATACTAAATGTAGTAACAAACTCAAAAGATCGTAAAAGTCACGTCACCGGTCCCTTAGGCAAATTTTTATTTTTTTATTATTTTTTTGTTAAACCAAATGTTGCAACAAGTTCAAAAGATTGTACAAATCATGTCACCGGTCCCTTAAGCAGATATTTTGTTTTTGTTTTGTTGCACCGAATGTTGTATCAAGCTAAAAAAAAATGTAACAAAAGACACACGTCCTCTAAGCAGGGTTTTTTTTTTTGGTAAACGGAAAGTTGTAACAATCTCCAAGATCTTTAAATTGAAGACACACGTCCCTTAGGCTGATTTTTGTTCTTGTTCTTTGTTTTTTTTCATACTAAATGTTGTAACAAACTCAAAAGATCGTAAAAGTCACGTCACCGGTCCCTTAAGCAGATTTCTTTTTTTTTTTTTTGTTAAACCAAATGTTGTAACAAGTTCAAAAGATTGTACAAATCATGTCACCGGTCCCTTAAGCAGATATTTTGTTTTTGTTTTGTTGCACGGAATGTTGTAACAAGCTCAAAAAATGTAACAAAAGATACACGTCTCTAAGCAGGGTTTTTTTTTTTTTGGTAAACGGAAAGTTGTAATAAGCTCCAAGATCGTTATATTGAAGAGACACGTCCCGATTTCTGTTCTTGTTTTTTTTTTTTTCCATACTAAATGTTGTAACAAGTTCAAAAGATTTTACAAATCACGTCACCGGTCCCTTAAGCAGATTTTTTATTTTTGTTTTGTTGCACCGAATGTTGTATCAAGCTAAAAAAAATGTAACAAAAGACACACGTCCTCTAAGCAGGTTTTTTTTCTTGGTAAACGGAAAGTTGTAACAAGCTCCAAGATCGTTAAATTGAAGACACACGTCCCCTAAGCAGATTTTTGTTCTTGTTGTAACAAACTCAAAATATCGTAAAAGTCACGTCACCGGTCCCTTAAGCAGTTTTTTTTTGTCGTTTTTTTTTTTTTTTGTTAAACCAAATGTTGTTTTTGTTCTTGTTCTTTTTTTCTCTTCTTTTTTTTCATACTAAATGTAGTAACAAACTCAAAAGATCGTAAAAGTCCCGTCACCGGTCCCTTAAGCAGATTTTTATTTTTTTATTATTTTTTTGTTAAACCAAATGTTGCAACAAGTTCAAAAGATTGTACAAATCACGTCACCGGTCCCTTAAGCAGATATATTGTTTTTGTTTTGTTGCACCGAATGTTGTATCAAGCTAAAAAAAATGTAACAAAAGACACACGTCCTCTAAGCAGGGGTTTTTTTTTTTTGGTAAACGGAAAGTTGTAACAAGCTCCAAGATCTTTAAATTGAAGACACACGTCCCTTAGGCTGATTTTTGTTCTTGTTCTTTGTTTTTTTTCCTACTAAATGTTGTAACAAACTCAAAAGATCGTAAAAGTCACGTCACCGGTCCCTTAAGCAGATTTCTTTTTTTTTTTTTTGTTAAACCAAATGTTGTAACAAGTTCAAAAGATTGTACAAATCATGTCACAGGTCCCTTAAGCAGATATTTTGTTTTTGTTTTCTTGCACGGAATGTTGTAACAAGCTCAAAAAATGTAACAAAAGATACACGTCTCTAAGCAGGGTTTTTTTTTTTTTGGTAAACGGAAAGTTGTAACAAGCTCCAAGATCGTTATATTGAAGACACACGTCCCGATTTCTGTTCTTGTTTTTTTTTTTTTCCATACTAAATGTTGTAACAAACTCAAAAGATTGTAAAAGTCACGTCACCGGTCCCTTAAGCAGATTTCTTTTTTCGTTTTTGTTTTTTTTATTAAACCAAATGTTGTAACAAGTTCAAAAGATTTTACAAATCACGTCACCGGTCCCTTAAGCAGATTTTTGTTTTTTGTTTTGTTGCACCGAATGTTGTATCAAGCTAAAAAAAATGTAACAAAAGACACACGTCCTCTAAGCAGGTTTTTTTTTTTGGTAAACGGAAAGTTGTAACATGCTCCAAGATCGTTAAATTGAAGACACACGTCCCTTAGGCAGATTTTTGTTCTTGTTCTTTTTTTTCTCTTCCTTTTTTTCCATACTAAATGTAGTAACAAACTCAAAATATCGTAAAAGTCACGTCACCGGTCCCTTAAGCTGATTTCTTTTTTGTTTTGTTTGTTTTTTTGTTAAACCAAATGTTGTAACAAGTTCAAAAGATTGTACAAATCATGTCACCGGTACCTTAACCAGATATTTTGTTTTTGTTTTGTTGCACCGAATGTTATAACAAGCTAAAAAAAATGTAACAAAAGACACACGTCCTCTAAGCAGGGTTTTTTTTTTTTTGGTAAACTGAAAGTTGTAACAAGCTCCAAGATCGTTAAATTGAAGACACACGTCCCCTAGGCAGATTTTTGTTCTTTTTTTTTTTTTTTTTTCATACTAAATGTTGTAACAAACTCAAAAGATTGTAAAAGTCACGTCACCGGTCCCTTAAGCAGATTTCTTTTTTCGTCTTTTGTTTTTTTTGTTAAACCAAATGTTGTAACAAGTTCAAAAGATTGTACAAATCATGTCACCGGTCCCTTAAGCAGATATATTTTTTTGTTTTGTTGCACCGAATGTTGTAACAAGCCCAAAAAATGTAACAAAAGACACACGTCCTCTAAGCAGGGGTTTTTTTTTTTTTGGTAAACTGAAAGTTGTAACAAGCTCCAAGATCGTTAAATTGAAGACACGTCCCCTAGGCAGATTTTTGTTCTTGTTTTTTTTTTTTTTTTTCATACTAAATGTTGTAACAAACTCATAAGATCGTAAAAGTCACGTCACCGGTCCTTAAGCAGATTTATTTTTTATTTTATTTTTTATTAAACCAAATGTTGTAACAAGTTTGAAAGATTGTACAAATTACGCCACCGGTCCCTTAAGCAGATTTCTTTTTTTTGTTTTGTTGCACCGAATGTTGTAACAAGCTCAAAAAATGTAACAAAAGACACATGTCCTCTAACCAGGGTTTTTTTTTGTTTGGTAAACGGAAAGTTGTAACAATCTCCAAGATCTTTAAATTGAAGACACACGTCCCCTAGGCAGATTTTTGTTCTTGTTCTTTTTTTTCCATACTAAATGTTGTAACAAACTCAAAAGATCGTAAAAGTCACGTCACCGGTCCCTTAAGCAGATTTTTATTTTTTTATTATTTTTTTGTTAAACCAAATGTTGCAACAAGTTCAAAAGATTGTACAAATCACGTCACCGGTCCCTTAAGCAGATATATTGTTTTTGTTTTGTTGCACCGAATGTTGTATCAAGCTAAAAAAAATGTAACAAAAGACACACGTCCTCTAAGCAGGGTTTTTTTTTTTTTGGTAAACGGAAAGTTGTAACAAGCTCCAAGATCGTTAAATTGAAGACACACGTCCCTTAGGCAGATTTTTGTTCTTTTTCTTTTTTTTTTTTCATACTAAATGTTGTAACAAACTCAAAAGATCGTAAAAGTCACGTCACCGGTCCCTTAAACAGATTTCTGATTTCTTTTTTTTTTGTTAAACCAAATGTTGCAACAAGTTCAAAAGATTGTAAAAATCATGTCACCGGTCCATTAAGCAGATATATTTTTTTTGTTTTGCTGCACCGAATGTTGTAACAAGCTCAAAAAAATGTAACAAAAGACACACGTCCTCTAAGCAGGGTTTTTTTTTTTTTGGTAAACGGAAAGTTGTAACAAGCTCCAAGATCGTTAAATTGAAGACACACGTCCCCTAGGCAGATTTTTGTTCTTGTTTTTGTTTTCATACTAAATGTTGTAACAAACTCAAAATATCGTAAAAGTCTCGTCACCGGTCCCTTAACCAGATTTCTTTTTTCTTTTTTTGTTTTTTTTATTAAACCAAATGTTGTAACAAGTTCAAAAGATTGTACAAATCATGTCACCGGTCCCTTAAGCAGATATATATTTTTTGTTTTGTTGCACCGAATGTTGTAACAAGCTAAAAAAAAATGTAACAAAAGATACACGTCCTCTAAGCAGGTTTTTTTTTTTTTTTGGTAAACGGAAAGTTGTAACAAGTTCCAAGATCGTTAAATTGAAGACACACGTCCCCTAGGCAGATTTTTGTTCTTGTTATTTTTTTTCTCTTATTTTTTTTTCATACTAAATGTAGTAACAAACTCAAAAGATCGTAAAAGTCACGTCACCGGTCCCTTAAGCAGATTTTTTTTTTTTTTTTTTTTTTTGTTAAACCAAATGTTGCAACAAGTTCAAAAGATTGTACAAATCACGTCACCGGTCCCTTAAGCAGATTTATTTTCTTTTTTTGTTGTTGCACAGAATGTTGTAACAAGCTCAAAAAATGTAACAAAAGACACACGCCCTCTAAGCAGGGTTTTTTTTTTTTTGGTAAACGGAAAGTTGTAACAAGTTCCAAGATCGTTAAATTGAAGACACGCGTCCCTTAGGCAGATTTTTGTTCTTGTTTTTTTGTTTTTTTTCATACTAAATGTAGTAACAAACTCAAAAGATCGTAAAAGTCACGTCACCGGTCCCTAAAGCAGATTTTTTTTTTTTTTTTTTTTTTTTGTTAAACCAAATGTTGCAACAAGTTCAAAAGATTGTACAAATCATGTCACTGGTCCCTTAAGCAGATATATTGTTTTTGTTTTGTTGCACCGAATGTTGTATCAAGCTAAAAAAAATGTAACAAAAGACACACGTCCTCTAAGCAGGGTTTTTTTTTTTTTTGGTAAACGGAAAGTTGTAACAAGCTCCAAGATTGTTAAATTGAAGACACGCGTCCCTTAGGCAGATTTTTGTTCTTGTTTTTTTTCATACTAAATGTTGTAACAAACTCAAAAGATCGTAAAAGTCACGTCACCGGTCCCTTAAGCAGATTTCTTTTTTCGTTTTTGTTTTTTTTGTTAAACCAAATGTTCTAACAAGTTCAAAAGATTGTACAAATCACATCACCGGCCCCTTAAGCAGATTTCTTTTTTTTTGTTTTGTTGCACCGAATGTAACAAGCTCCAAGATCGTTAAATTGAAGACACGAGATTTTTGTTCTTGTTTTTGTTTTTTTATTCATACCTCCCACTTCCAAAGACACGCACCTGGGCATAGGTTGATCGGCAACACTAAATTTGTCTGTCTATCTGTGTTGGCCCTGTGATGAGGTGGCGACTTGTCCAGGGTGTACCCCGCCTTCCGCCCGATTGTAGCTGAGATAGGCTCCAGCGACCCCCCCCCCCCCCCCCCCCCCCGCGACACCGAAGGGAATAAGCGGTAGAAAATGGATGGATGGATGGTTGTCTTTTTTCAAGCTTAAATCCGTAGATCAACTGTCGATATAAAGTTTTTGAAAATGTTCATGTTTCATGCCTTTTTGGTCAAAACCCCGTTTTTAGGGCAAAAACACAAAAACAACTAATATTTCAAATGGGAATATTTGATGTGAAATCATTGGAGCCCTAAATGAGTCAATCATTCAAAACAACATTGATTTTCATTCATTATTATTTTATGTATGTTTTTTAAACCCCACTAAAAGAGCCCCATTCATTAAAGTGTTAATAATACTGTAGTGTTTTTTTAAACTTTCAACGCTTAAGTTTCGGGATCAATTTCAGATCTACCTGTCGATTAAACGCTTTTATTATTTATTCATTTATTTTTGTTTGTTTTATGCCATTTTAGTCATATAAAACTTAGTTTTTCACGTGGCAAACAAAGAAAATATGCAATATTGTCTTCAAGAAGTATTTTAAAGTGAAATGTTTGATGTGAAGTTCTCTTATATTTTATAACGACATTGATTTTGATTCATTATTATTTTTTGAGCATGTCAGCTTTGTGTTATTAGAGTCAACATTGCAACCTTTTCATCGTCACATTTCACCTGTTGACTTTTTTAACTATACACATGTGCCGAGGGCCGTGAAAAAGTGAGCTGAGGGCCACACTGGAGAGAATGATGAACAACTGATGCTCAGCAGGAGGAAAAGGATTATTTGTACCTAGCAGCTCAAATAGAGTGGATGGGGATGCAATCAGGAAGAGTGACAAATGTTGTTTTTATTGGAGTTTAATGGGCTGCTGTCATGGCAGCAACATCATCCATTATCCTTAATGAAGGTCAAATAATCAAGCATCAACACATCGCCCTCTCTCCAGACAGATTTGACAAGGAAAAAAGGCGAAGCTTTGTGCTGTCAAGCTGCTGTGTGTGTGTCTCTATACTGTATATACATATATATATATATATAACAAAATATATATACATATATATATTTTTTTGTTGTTAAAAAAAACAAATATATAATATATATATATATTTTTTTTTTTGTTTAAAAAAAAATAAAAAAATATATATACATACACATACATATATATTATATATATATATATATATATTTTTTTACCGTGTGTTGTCTTAGCCAGGAAGTAGTCTTTGCCATGAAGCCAGTCCTGTCTCTTGTTGCACCCTAAAAAGTGTTAGTACTGTATGTATTGTACTTATTACACATCAGCTGTTTGATTGTAACGTGCATCTTGGTTGTAATTTCCATTGGCAAATGTGGAGGTGTTGAAATGGCCATGTAAAACCGCTAATGCTAATCAGTAGCATGCACAGGGCATATGCAACGTGAGAATTTAGCACATATCGAAAAATGGATCCTTTTCTGTTCCAATTTACTGTATGGAAAATACTACATTTTATTACATGGGAAATACTTCTATTTATTACACAGAAAAATACTAAAATGTATTATATGTATAATACTACTTTTTATTATATGAAAATTAATACTTTTTATTATCTGGAAAATACTACTTTTTTATTGTATGGAAATTACTACTTTTTGTTATATAGAAATTACTATTATTTATTATATGGAAAATACCACTTTTTATGATGTGGAAAATAATACATTTTATTTGACGGAAAATATGACTTTATTATATGGAATAACCACTTTTTGTTGTATGGAAAATACTGTTTATTATCTGAAAAAAATATTACTATTTTCATGGAAACTACAACATTTTTGCATGGTTTTCAAATATATCATGCAAATGATCAATGAAAAATTAACAAAAAAGTAGAAAATATTGATGTAGAGTATGATGATTGTATAGCAGTTTAGGGTACTAAATAAAAATAATTAACTCTTTTTTTTTCAAATGACTGCTGTAACAACTTGTTTAGTTCTTTGATTCTGTGCCAGCTTGCTAGTAAATATGACATTGCCCCCAGCCCCCTCCACCCGCTACAAAATGACAATGATGTACCTGTGTCGGACTTTTCCATTGATGCCAGTGTGAGCCCCTGGGGGCCTACAGGGGATGGGCGGGGGCCTCTGAGAAGACGGGGTGGGTTTTAATCCCTCAGGTCCAATGAAAAGTGCCGAGTCGGCTTATTCGGGTTGACGGGTCATTGTCAGCGGTCAAAAGCAGGAATGCAACGGGCCATGGCGGCGACGTGAGCATAGGTGGATTAATGACCGGGCCTACCGGGCCCAGGCCCAGGGGGCCAGAGGCCCCAAGGGGCCAGGCCAACTTGGCCCCGCGGCCGCGACCCAAGCAAAACTACTTTTGCAAAAATAATAATCTTAAGCCCCAAGGGGCCAGGCCAACTTGGCCCCGCGGCCATGATCCATAGAGGGTAAGAGGCCCCAAGGGGCCAGGTCAACTTGGCCCCGCGGCCGCGACCCACAGAGGGCCAGAGGCCCCAAGGGGCCAGGCCAACATGGCCCCGCGGCCATGATCCATAGACGGTCAGAGGCCCCAAGGGGCCAGGCCAACTTGGCCCCGCGGCCACGATCCATAGAGGGTCAGAGGCCCCAGGGGGCCAGGTCAACTTGGCCCCGCGGCCACGATCCATAGACGGTCAGAGGCCCCAAGGGGCCAGGCCAACTTGGCCCCGCGGCCACGACCCACAGAAGGCCAGAGGCCCCAAAGGGCCAGGCCAACTTGGCCCCGCGGCCGCGAGCCACAGAAGGCCAGAGGCCCCAAGGGGCCAGGTCAACTTGGCCCCGCGGCCACGATCCATAGAGGGTAAGAGGCCCCAAGGGGCCAGGTCAACTTGGCCCCGCGGCCGCGACCCACAGAGGGCCTGAGGTCCTAAGGGGTCAGGCCAACTTGGCCCCGCGGCCATGATCCATAGAGGGCCAGAGGCCCCGAGGGGTCAGGCCAACTTGGCCCCGATCCATAGAGGGTCAGAGGCCCCAAGGGGCCAGGCCAACTTGGCCCCGCGGCCACGACCCACAGAGGCCCCAAGGGGCCAGGCAAAATTGGCCCCGCGGCCATGATCCACAGAGGGCCAGAGGCTCTCAATCATTATTATCAAAGCTAATTCTCAAATTGGATGGATCACACAACCTCACTCACATATTCTTTATCAATTATTAAAGGTTGTTTCTGAATTTTGATCACAGAACTTAATGCAAATATTCTTGATTGATTGACAAAGCTCATTCTCAAATTTTGATTACACAACCTTACTCTGACAAATTATCATTATCAAAAAGCTCTATCTCGAATTTGGATCACAGAATCTCACTCAAGTATTCTTAGCTGTGCCCCTCCCCCATCAAGTCTTTCATAAACCGGTCTGTTCTTTTAGAATCTCCTCATTTGGTATTTTGAACTCGTGAGAGACTGCTCAAAATTTGGTTTCCTTTCCCTCAGTTCAGACTCAGAGATAATTTGAAATCATTCAACAAGAAGTTTAACGCGCGCACACACACACACACACACACTTGAGTTGAGCATTACTTGGAAATTCTTATATTTTCCATTTTGCTGTTATTATCAGCATCTTCCCATTTTGTCCTTTTCTTTCGAGAAAGTTTACAGTCTGACATTTGTCACTGCTGTCAGTTAATAACTTTTTGGTCTTTGACCCATTTTGTCATTTTCTCGATTCGATCGTCACTGACCACTCTCTCCTGTCTGGCAGACATCGTTGCTGCCATCATAGCTAGCAAGCTGCCTGCAGCGGGTCATCCCTATGTTCCCCGTCCCTATGTTACCCGGGTCCTATGTTCCCCTCTACCGGGGAACTAAGGACCCTTTTTAAAAAAAAGGGTTCTATGTTCCCCGCTGCGGGGAACGTACAACACTTTTTCCAGAAAAGGGTTCTATGTTCCCCGCTGCTTCCAATGCGCGACTAAGTAAGACGCACGCAGACACGCATGACAGAGACGCGTTTAAGTTGTCGAAGGAAGGAAGTTCGCGTTTGAGTTGCTCTATCTGCTGCCGCACGCCCTGTGACAGGTTAGGTTTAGGGATGGTTTTGGTCAGGGCACAATTTCGCCAAAAAAGTGCTCCACAACGCCCTGTGACAGGTTAGGTTTAGGGATAGTTTTGGTCAGGGCACAATTTCGCCAAAAAAAAAGTGCTCCACAACGCCCTGTGACAGGTTAGGTTTAGGGATGGTTTTGGTCAGGGCACAATTTCGCAATTTCGCCAGATACAATGCAGGGAACATAGGACCCTTTTTTAGAAAAAGGGTCCTAAGTTCCCCGGTCGCATACAAAGACCCAGGAACAACCGGGGAACATAGGACCCGGGGAACATAGGACCCGGGGAACATAGGCACGCTCCCGCCTGCAGATAGCAACATTTTGGTGTCCTTTGGGAAAATATTTAGAAAGAAGACAAAAGTACACACAGTTGTACAACTATTATCTTTATGATCTTTTTTTTGTTAGTTTCTCTGTTACTGTGTGTGGCCAATTAAGCGACTTTTGGCCATACCTGGCTGGTGACATTTAGCGACTTTCTGGTTGATGTTAAGATTAATAATAGCAACAGTTCTCTTCATCTTAATGCAATTTATTGTGTCTGTCTCTCCACATTTTGCCATTAGGTACTTTGAGCTCTTGTTGGTCAGTCACTCTAAGGTACATTGTTGCTGCCATCATAGCTAGCAAGCTGCCTGCAGATAGCGACATTTTGGTGTCCTTTGAGAAATATTAAGAAAGAAGACAAAAGTACAAGACATTGTACGACTACTATCTTTTTAAAATTATTTGTTTCACTGTGTGATTGACCGACTTTGCCGCTAGATTTCGCGTCTTTTGGCCATACCTGGCTAGCGACTAAAAACATCATTTAGCGACTTTTTGGTTGTGAAGATAAGTGGTAAAAGCAGATCTTCCTGTTGGTCTTCCCACATTTTGCCATTTGGTACTTTGCACTCTTCTTGGTCACTCCAAGGCATTTGTCCCTGCCTTCAGCTAGTCACTTGGCTCTTTTGGAATATATTTCACTGTAATTGGCTCTCTCTCTCTCTTTCTCCTCAGTACAAATCAGCCTGTTCCCTTGCCATTCATCACTGACCACTCTGCTCTCCTGTCTGTCAGACATTATTGCTGCTTGCAGATAGCTTGGGGTCCTTAGAGAAAATATCAGAAGAGAAAAGTACACAATTATCTTAATTATCTTTTTTATTCAGTCAGTCCTTCAGTGAGTCCCAGTGTGTTGGCGATTAAGCAACGTTGGCATTCAATTAGCGACTTTTGGCCATACATGGCTGGCGACTCAAAAAACTAGAAAAAAAGTACAAAAAGTTGTACAATTAATATCTTTATTATCCTTAATTCCCCTGAATCCTAGAGTGTGTTGCAATTAAGCAACTTTGCTGCTAGGTTTAGCGACTCTTGTTTTGGGCATACCTGGCTAGCGACTACAAACATTATTCAGCAACTTTTTGGCTGTTAAGATTAACGTTAATAAATTAAATCCTAATACAATTTATTGTGTTGGTCTCGCCATCTTGCTATTAGGTACTTTGAATTCTTGTTGGTCTCTGCTAAGGTATCTGGCTGTTGTCTTTGCCTTCAGTTAGTCACTTGGCTCTGGAATATATTTAACTGTACTTGGCTCTCTCTTTCTCCTCAGTACAAATCAGTCTGTTCCCTTGCCATTTAGACATTTTCTTGATTGGATCATCACTGACCACTCTGCTCTCCTGCTGTCTATCAGACATTGTTGCTCCCATCATAGCTAGCAAGCTGCCTTGGTGTCCTTTGTGAAAATATTTAGATAGAAGACTAAAGTGCACAAAGGTGTACAATTATTATCTTTTCAAAATATTTGTTTCACTGTCAGTGTGATTGACCGACTTTGCCGCTAGATTTCGCGTCTTTTGGCCATACCTGGCTAGCGACTGAAAACATCATTTAGCAACTTTTTGGTTGTGAAGATAAGAGGTAAAAGCAGATCTGCCTGTTGGTCTTTCCACATTTTGCCATTTGGTACTTTGCACTCTTGTTGGTCACTCCAAGGCATTTGTCCCTGCCTTCAGCTAGTCACTTGGCTCTTTTGGAAAATATTTCACTGTAATTGGCTCTCTCTCTCTTTCTCCTCAGTACAAATCAGTCTGTTCCCTTGCCATTTAGACATTTTCTTGATTCGATCATCACTGACCACTCTGCTCTCCTGCTGTCTATCAGACGAATCAGTTGATTCTCTGCTCTCAATTGTCTATGCTAGTAAGCTGTTATTCTCTGCTTTGGAGTGTTGATGCTGGGTTGCTAGTTTTCTAAATCACCTCACACACTTGAAGGAAGCAGCACCGATCATAAACACACAAACAAACTCACACACACACACACACACACACACACACACACACACACACACACACACACACACACACACACACACACACACACACACACACACACACACACACACACATAGTTGGTTTATCTGTTGTGATAGGCAAAGAGCCAATGTGCAAAGAAAGAAGGGAAATATGGATCATAAACGTTTAAGTGGAGGAGCTAGAAAAAAAATTCAGCAAGAAAAGAAAAAAAAGGAATCAGTTTTACTTGAGAGTGTTCCAAATATCTCCAGCTTCTTCAGTACAAAGACATCTGCTGAAAGCAATTCTATAAATGCTACTGCAAATTCAGCTAAGGTTAGCAATGCACCTGAGCTAGCATGTAGCTCCCAAGATCCTGAGACCACTACAAGTGTAGACACTGAACCAAATGCTTCTGATGCTTATGATTCAACCAATTCAGCAGTAGCCAGTTGCTCGGATGAATGTGAGGTCACTGCACCTCTGGACAGCATAGAAAATGAGCTGAATCTTTCTTCAACACCATCTACAGTGACAACTCTACCTAGTGATCCCGCTAAATGGGCTGAGACCCTCACTGAGTCAATGAAGGAAGTTCTTATTCAAAGAGGTGCAAAATCATTTCACAACCGTCACAGTCATTATCCAGCTTCTGTGAGGAACAGTGGGCTAGGAGGCAAAACCCGATGCCTAAACAATGAACATTTTACTTCACACTTGCCCAATGGACAACGAGTACAAAGAGAGTGGCTGATGTACTCTCCCTCTACTGGTAATGTTTACTGCTTTGCATGCAAACTGTTTTCCCCAAAAACGCATTCTTTTGTGACAGGCTATTGTGATTGGAAACACTCAGAAAGATTTGGTGAACATGAGCGAAGTGCTGAGCACATAACCTGCATGCAAGCAGTCTTGAACCGCGCCAAAGGTGCCACAGTTGATGCAGACCTGTTCAAACAGTTTCAGGCAGAGAGCAGCTATTGGAGGCAGGTGTTACAAAGAGTTGTTGCAGTCATTAAATTCCTTGCAGAAAGGGGCCTTGCATTTAGGGGTAAAAATGAATCGTTAGGGTCTCCTCTCAATGGGAACTACCTTGGTATTCTGGAGGTCCTGGCTGAATTTGATCCCTTTCTAAAGGATCACATCAGAAAGTTTGGGCAGATGGGTCGAGGTAATACCTCATATCTGTCCTCCACCATTTGTGAGGAATTCATTGAATTGATGGGTGCAAAAACCAAACAGGCTATAGCAGATGAACTGCAAGCAAGCAAATACTACTCTATCATTGTGGATTCAACCCCAGATTTATCTCATGTGGACCAATTGACATTCATATTCCGTTTTGTTAGCAAAGAGGGCAGTGTTGTTGAACGCTTTGTGGGTTTTGAGCCCATTACTAGCCATACAGGTGAAAGTTTGGCTAACTGTGTCATGTCTGTGTTGGAAAATCTAGGGTTAGAGCTGTCAAATTGCAGGGGGCAGGCTTATGATAATGCCAGCAACATGTCAGGGAGGTATAATGGGTTGCAGGCTCACTTAAAGAAAAGCAACCCATTAATACACTATATTCCATGTGCAGCTCACTCTTTGAATTTGGTGGGAGTCAACAGCATTGACAGATGTGGAAATGAAGTCTCTAAGTATTTTGACTTGATTCAGTCTATTTACAACTTCACAACTGCATCCACACACCGATGGGACAGGGTATTTGGCAATTCCAACATAGATCTCACACTTAAAGCTTTATCCAACACGCGTTGGAGTTGCCGTGCAGAATCTACCAAAGCACTGTGGCAGAACTACAGTAAAATAAAAGCAGCACTACAGGTTATTTCCACTGATGACACAGAGAAACGAGACACACGAACTGAAGCTGACAGTCTAGTGCGGAAGCTGGATTCACTTGAGATGGCCTTCATGGCAGGCTTTTGGGACACTGTTCTGTCCAGATTTCAGGCCACAAGTCTGCAACTTCAAAAAGCAGAC
>NC_084742.1:53779789-53804789 GCF_033978785.1 Entelurus aequoreus
GCGCTCGGGATTTAACCCCCAATACCAACCCTTGATGCTGAGTGCCAAGCAGGGAGGTAATGGCTCCCATTTTTATAGTCTTCGGTTTGACTCGGCCGGGATTTGAACTCACAACCTACCGATCTGAGGGAATGACACTCTAACCTTAAGGCCACTGAGCAGGTCATATCTGCAATATATCTAAAAATCACATCCACATCACAGACATGCTGACAAATGTCAGAATAATTGTATCTAAGTTATCACAAAACTTTTGTGTTACATTGAGTTCAGCTCGCCCTGCGAGAGGACAAAAGCTGTCTTTGATCCTACCAAGCTGAAGGCTTGTAAAACTCCACTGTGTGCGATGGGAAGCAACATGAAGGCGTCGGTTTCTTTGATGTATTGTAATCCACAGGAAGATTTTGTCTTTACCCGAGATCTACAAAGATCTTTGAACTGTTTTACAACCTTTTCTTTGAACTGTTTAGTAACAAAGGCGATGGCTGTTTACGACCCCCCTCCCTTAGAAACAGCAGTTGCCATGTAATCAGGGAAAGTCCAAATAAAAGAGGAGGCGTACAATCTTTCGTCAGAGCGTGGTGGAACACTGTACAAGGGTACAGGTGTACGCGCTCTCCTCATTGTGCCAAATGTAATTCTGTCTCTGTTTGATTCCTTGCTTCTTTGTCTGTTTAATGGATGACATCAGTGTTTGAACCTGACAACAATGCTCCAGACAATTGCATGCGTGTTGTTTGATCAAAGTCTTTTTTCGGTGGTCAAGTTTTCGGTAATAGTGCAAAAATAATAGGATATTTATATATCAATTCATACTGTAACGACCGGCTAATGTTAATGTTTTATGTTCGTGTGGTTTGGGTTTGATGTCAGTTTTTCCCATGTTTGCAAACGCACCGTCCGCGCCTGAAAGGTGATTGGCGGAGAATGAGGAAGTGTCGTTGTGTGTCCGGCGGGGAAGTGAAGACTAAAGGAGACCAAAGTGTTTGCACGGAAGCTAAAACCTGTTGGAAATGTGCCATTGTTTGTTATCGTAAGATTGGTAATGAAAGTTAAAAATAGCGTCTGACTTTGTGTGATATCTTTCATTTGTTTTCAAGTATAAAAACAGCCATTCTTGTCAAGGTGCGTTGGTAATAACAATGCTGTGGAAAGTGGAAACCCTGAATAGTTTGAGTTAAATTGTAAAACTTACAAACGTGGCTGGTAGAGATGAATGGAAAATCCATACCAGTAGAAACCCTACGGACGGTTTTACTTCCGGTTCAAGGCAATAAAACAGGAAGTACATTTACAACCGGCAGCACATGCAGTGAGCAAACTCGTCCAAAAGATGGCGCCATGTCCAAAACAATAACACACCTTTTCAGTGTCTGCTTGGGTTTAATGAAAACTATTGAACACAAAATTTATGGTTGTTAGCGAAGAAAAATCCATAAATTAGCTGCAGGGTTCAAAAGCGCAGGAAAAAAGTAGCGGCTTATAGTCCGGAATTTACGGTAATGAGGATGTTGCCAAAATGCAGCTGATGTGTTTTTTTGTATTTGAGCGTTTCAGACATGAATGTGTTTGGCATGATGATATGAACATTTGAAGACATGAATGTGTTTGGCATGATGATAATATGAACATTTGAAGACATGAAATTGCATGTTTCTGTCAGGACAATCAATACAATGACACACTATTGTTGCAGACACACATTTTATGTGGCCCGCCATGTCAGTTATGTGGCCTCCCATATCATTTATGAGGCCCGCCATGTCATTTATGTGGCCTGCCATATCATTTAAACGGGCCCGCCATATCATTTATGTGGCCCGCCATTCTTGTCACGGATAACAGCTTAAACTCAAAGTCTGAGGGCCAGATCTGGCCTGCCACTTCATTTCATCTGGCCTGCCACATCATTTCAATCAGACTGCCACTTCATTTCATCTGGCCTGCACTTAATTTTATGTGGCCCGCTACATCATTTAAGTGGCCCGCTACATCATTTTATGTAGCCCGTCGTGTCATTTATGTAGGCCGATATATCATTTATGTGGCCTGCAATATAATTTATGTGGCCTGCCATCTCATTTAAAATGGCCCGCCATGTCATTTATGTGGCCCGCCATGTCAGTTATGTGGCCTCCCATATCATTTATGAGGCCCGCCATGTCATTTATGTGGCCTGCCATCTCATTTAAATTGACCCGCCATGTCATTTAAACTGGCCCGCCATGTCATTTATGTGGCCCGCCATTTCATTTATGTGGCCCGTCATCTCATTTATGTAGCCTACCATGTTATTATGTGGCCCGCTATGTCATTTATGTGGCCTGCCATCTCATTTAAATTGACCCGCCATGTCATTAAGTGGCCTAGCATGTTATTTATATGGCCCACCATTTCATTTACGTGGCTTGCCATGTTATTTATGTAGCCCGCCACGTTACTTATGTGGCCCACCATATCATTGACCGTGGCCTGGCATGTTATTTATGTGGCCCGCCATTTCATTTATGTGGCCTGCCATGTTATTTAAGTGGCCCGCCATTTAATTTACGTGGCCCGCCACATAATCTATATGGCCTACCACATAATTTTATGTGGCCCGTCATGTCATTTACGTGGCCCGCCATGTCAGTTATGTGGCCTCCCATATCATTTATGAGGCCTGCCATATCATTTAAATTGGCCCGCCATGTTATTTATGTGGCCCACCATTTCATTTATGTGGCCCGCCATTTCATTTATGTGGCCCGCCATGTCATTTATGTGGCCCGCCACATACTTAATGTGTCCTGCCATGTTATTTATGTGGCCCGCCAGATCATTTTATGTGGCCCGTCATGTCATTTATGTGACCCGCTATGTCATTTATGTGGCCTGCCATATCATTTAATTTGGCCCGCCATGTCATTAAGTGGCCTGGCATGTTATTTATGTGGCCCACCATTTAATTTACATGGCCCGCCACATAATTTTATGTGGCCCGTCATGTCATTTACGTGGCCTGTCATCCCATTTAAATTGGCCCGCAATGTTATTTATGTGGCCCGCTATTTCATTCACGTGGCCCGCCACTTAATTTATGTGGCCTGTCATGTCATTTATGTGGCCCACCATGTCATTTAAGTGGCCCGCCATCTCATTTAAGTGGCCCGCCATGTTATTTATGTGGCCTGCCAAGGTTATTTATGTGGCCCGCCACATAATTAATGTGGCCCGCTACATCATTTTATGTGGCCCGTCATGACATTTATATGGCCTGCTATGTCATTTATGTGGCCTGCCATCTCATTTAAAATGGCCCGCCGTATCATTAAGTGGCCTGCCATGTTATTTATGTGGCCCACCATTTCATTCATGTGGCCTGCCATGTTATTTATGTAACCCGCCACATTATTTATGTGGCCAGCCATGTCATTTACAGTGACCTGGCATGTTATTTATGTGGCCCGCCATTTCATTTATGCAGCCTGCCATGTTATTTATGTGGCCCGCCATTTCATTTATGTGGCCCAACACATAATTTAATGTGGCCCGTCATATCATTTTTGTGGCCCGCAATGTCAGTTATGTGGCCTCCCATATAATTTATGAGGCCCGCCATATCATTTATGTGGCCTGCCATATCATTTAATTTGGCCCGCCATGTTATTTATGTGGCCCGCCATATCATTTATGTGGCCTGCCATGTCATTTATGTGGCCCGCCATGTTATTTATGTGGCCCGCCATGTAATTTATGTGGCCTGTCATGTTATTTATGTGGCCCGCCATATCATTTAAGTGGCCCGCCACATCATTTATGTGGCCCGCCACATAATTAATGTGGCCCGTCACTTCATTTTACATGGCCCGTCATGTCATTAACGTGGCCCACGATGTCCTTTACTTGATGTGTATGACATGTATTTGGTCCAGACAGCGACTAAGTGAATGACAAAGCATGATTGTTCCAAGTGAGGCTGCAGATTATTACTATGATTATGTTGATGATTATTTCCACATTACAAAGTAACTTTTACTCTCAGGTGCTATTATTAGAAGAGGTTTATATTTACCTGTGCAGCCCAGCTCTTATGCACTCCTACTTTCTCCTTTTTCCTGAAAATAGTCTAGACGAAGAATAAAACATTAGCCTTAGCTAATGTTTTAGTGGATCTAGCATAATAGTGTGAGAGTCCAGTCCATAGTGGATCTAACATAATAGTGTGAGAGTCCAGTCCATAGTGGATCTAGTTAATAGTGTGAGAGTCCAGTCCATAGTGGATCTAGCATAATAGTGTGAGAGTCCAGTCCATAGTGGATATAGTTAATAGTGTGAGAGTCCAGTCCATAGTGGATCTAGCATAATAGTGTGAGAGTCCAGTCCATAGTGGATCTAGTTAATAGTGTGAGAGTCCAGTCCATAGTGGATCTAGTTAATAGTATGAGAGTCCAGTCCATAGTGGATCTAGCATAATAGTGTGAGAGTCCAGTCCATAGTGGATCTAGTTAATAGTGTGAGAGTCCAGTCCATTGTGGATCTAGCATAATAGTGTGAGAGTCCAGTCCATAGTGGATCTAGTTAATAGTGTGAGAGTCCAGTCCATAGTGGATCTAGCATAATAGTGTGAGAGTCCAGTCCATAGTGGATCTAGTTAATATTGTGAGAGTCCAGTCCATAGTGGATCTAACATAATAGTGTGAGAGTCCAGTCCATATTGGATCTAGCATAATAGTGTGAGAGTTCAGTCCATAGAGGATCTAGTTAATAGTGTGAGAGTCCAGTCCATAGTGGATCTAACATAATATTGTGAGAGTCCAGTCCATAGTGGATCTAGTTAATAGTGAGAGAGTCCAGTCCATAGTGGATCTAACATAATATCGTGAGAGTTCAGTCCATAGTGAATTTAACATAATAGTGTGAGAGTCCAGTCCATATTGGATCTAGCATAATAGTGTGAGAGTTCAGTCCATAGAGGATCTAGTTAATAGTGTGAGAGTCCAGTCCATATTGGATCTAACATAATATTGTGAGAATCCAGTCCATAGTGGATCTAGTTAATAGTGAGAGAGTCCAGTCCATAGTGGATCTAACATAATAGCGTGAGAGTTCAGTCCATAGTGGATCTAGCATAATAGTGTGAGAGTCCAGTCCATAGTGGATTTAACATAATATTGTGAGAGTCCAGTCCATAGTGGATCTAAAATAATATTGTGAGAATCCAGTCCATAGTGGATCTAGTTAATAGTGAGAGAGTCCAGTCCATAGTGGATCTAGCATAATCCAGTCCATAGTGGATCTAGTTAATAGTGAGAGAGTCCAGTCCATAGTGGATCTAGCATAATAGTGTGAGAGTCCAGTCCATAGTGGATCTAGTTAATAGTGTAAGAGTCCAGTCCATAGTGGATCCAGTTAATAGTGAGAGAGTCCAGTCCATAGTGGATCTAACATAATAGCGTGAGAGTCCAGTCCATAATGGATCTAGCATAATAGTGTGAGAGTTCAATCCATAGTGGATCTAGTTAATAGTGTGAGTGTCCAGTCCATAGTGGATCTAGCATAATAGTGTGAGAGTCCAGTCCATTGTGGATCTAGTTAATAGTGTGAGAGTCCAGTCCATATTGGACATAGTCAATAGTGTGAGAGTCCAGTCCATAGTGGATCTAGTTAATAGTGTGAGAGTCCAGTCCATAGTGGATCTAACATAATAGCGTGAGAGTCCAGTCCATAGTGGATCTAGCATAATAGTGTGAGAGTCCAGTCCATAGTGGATCTAGTTAATAGTGTGAGAGTCCAGTCCATAGTGGATCTAGCATAATAGTGTGAGAGTTCAGTCCATAGTGGATCTAGTTAATAGTGTGAGAGTCCAGTCCATAGTGGATCTAGTTAATAGTGTGAGAGTTCAGTCCATAGTGGATCTAACATAATATTGTGAGAGTTCAGTCCATAGTGGATCTAGTTAATAGTGTGAGAGTCCAGTCCATAGTGGATCTACATAATAGTGTGAGAGTTCAGTCCATAGTGGATCTAGTTAATAGTGTGAGAGTCCAGTCCATAGTGGATCTAGTTAATAGTGTGAGAGTCCAGTCCATAGTGGATCTAGTTGATAGTGTGAGAGTTCAGTCCATAGTGGATCTAGTTAATAGTGTGAGAGTCCAGTCCATAGTGGATCTATCATAATAGTGTGAGAGTTCAGTCCATAGTGGATCTAGTTAATAGTGTGAGAATCCAGTCCATAGTGAATCTAGTTAATAGTGTGAGAGTCCAGTCCATAGTGGATCTAGTTAATAGTATGAGAGTCCTGTCCATAGTGGATCTAGTTAATAGTGTGAGAGTCCAGTCCATAGTGAATCTAGTTAATAGTGTGAAAGTCCAGTCCATAGTGGATCTAGTTAATAGTGTGAGAGTCCAGTCCATAGTGGATCTAGTTAATAGTGTGAGAGTCCAGTCCATAGTGGATCTAGTTAATAGTGTGAGAGTCCAGTCCATAGTGGATCTAGTTAATAGTGTGAGAGTCCAGTCCATAGTGGATCTAGTTAATAGTGTGAGAGTCCAGTCCATAGTGGATCTAGTTAATAGTGAGAGAGTCCAGTCCATAGTGAATCTAGTTAATAGTGTGAGAGTCCAGTCCATAGTGGATCTAGTTAATAGTATGAGAGTCCAGTCCATAGTGGATCTAGTTAATAGTGTGAGAGTCCAGTCCATAGTGAATCTAGTTAATAGTGTGAAAGTCCAGTCCATAGTGGATCTAGTTAATAGTGTGAGAGTCCAGTCCATAGTGGATCTAGTTAATAGTGTGAGAGTCCAGTCCATAGTGGATCTAGTTAATAGTGTGAGAGTCCAGTCCATAGTGGATCTAGTTAATAGTGTGAGAGTCCAGTCCATAGTGGATCTAGTTAATAGTGTGAGAGTCCAGTCCATAGTGGATCTAGTTAATAGTGAGAGAGTCCAGTCCATAGTGGATCTAGTTAATAGTGTGAGAGTCCAGTCCATAGTGGGGCCAGCAGGAGATCATCTTGAGTGGAGACAAGTCAGCAGTGCAGAGACATCCCCAACTGATGCACAGATGAGTGGTCTACCCCGGGTCCCGACTTTGAACAGCTAGCGCTTCATCTGTGGTCACCTAATAACCTATCCACGCAGGAGAGGGGGGCAGAGCAGAAACGGGGGGTCTATTTAAAGGCTAGAGTATACAAATGAGTTTTAAGATGGGACTTAAATGCTTCTACTGAGGTAGCATCTCTAACTGTTACTGGTAGAACATTCCAGAGTACTGGAGCCCCAATAGAAAACACTCTATAGCCCGCAGACTTTGTATTTTATTTTATTTTTTAGATTATATTAATGATTGCTTTAGATTATATTTATAATTGTTTTAGATTATATTTATGATTGTTTAAAATGATATTTATGATAGTTTTAGATTATATTTATTCTTAAATTTTAGATTATATTTATGGCTGTTTAGATTATATTTATGATTGTTTTAGATTATATTTATTGTTGTTTTATATTATATTTATGATTGTTTAAGATGCTATTTATTATTGTTTTAGATTATATTTATATTACTTTGAAGATTTTTATTATTGTTAAGATTATATTTCTTATTGTTTTAGTATGATTGTTTTAGATGACATTTATTATTGTTTTAGATTATATTAATTATTGTTTTATAGTATATTTATTATTGCTTTAGATTATATTTATTTTTTAGATATTTATGATTGTTTTAGATTATATTTATTATTATTTTAAATGATATTAATTGTTTTAGATGATTAAGATAATATTTATTATTGTTTTAGATTATATTTATTATTGTTTTAGATTATTCAGATAATACTTATTATTGTTTTAGATTATATTTATTATTGTTTTAGAGTATATTTATTATTGCTTTAGATAATATTTATTATTGTTTTAGATTATTTTTATGATTGTTTAATATGATATTTATTCTCGTTTTGGACGATATTTATTCTTGTTTTAGGCGGTATTTGTTATTGTTTTAGATTATATTTATGGTTCTTAGATTATATTTATGATTGTTTTAAATTATATTTAAGATTGTTTTACATTATATTTGTTATTGTTTTAGATCATATTTATTATTGTTTTAGATCATATTTATTATTGTTTTAGATTATATTTATGATTGCTTTAGACAATAATTATAATTGTTTTAGATTAAATGTATGATTGGGTTAGATTATATTTATAATTGTATTAGATAATATTTATTAGTTTTAGATCATATGTATTAGTTTGAGACCATATTTATTATTGTTTTCGATGATATTCATTATTGTTTTCGATGATATGTATTATTATTTTAGATGATATGTATTATTATTTTAGTTGATAACAGTATCTACATGCATTATATCCACAGCAAAAAGTCTGTGTCCACAGCAAACATCTGATAACACTCTGCCGAGTCAGCACATTGTCTGCCACACGAGACGGGCAGGATGGCAACCGGAGGAGACAGCGCCTCACAAATCTCTGAGTCATCGCCTGGCGTCCTTTTGATTGCTAAGCAGACCCCACACCCCACACCCCACCCCCATCCCAATGGCGCCTCTTCTGGTGTTGTTTAGTCGCAAGCAGTGAAAGAAAGCTTGTCAGGTTCATAACCAGGCCTGACTTGGGAGCTCTGCACGACCAGTGCTGATTTATTGATTGATTGACTGATTGATTGACTGCAATGCTAATAAGACTGTAGGTACAGAAAAAGTCAAAAGACCTTCAAGCCAGTTTATTCAGAGCCCACTGATGAGCGACTGCAAGCTGACTAAACACCTTGAAGGCGGATAGGGAAACATTTATTGATCACCTTGCAGGTCACTCAGCTTTCAACCAGCAGTGAAGGTCCAAACATTCCCCAAGGAGGACCGTAAAATATCAATCTGGTTATCTCGCTCCTCCATCAATTACCTCAGCAGGACTCTTGATCATCTTGGAGGTGTGGCTAACACTTTCCCCATGCTGAACCGCAGCTTGTTAGCACTCATGCAGCCGCACACCATGATGACACAAGAAGATCCACCATTAAACCATTTGTTGAGTCTTTTCAGTGAAAAGTCAACCGATACTGCTTTACAAGCTCCAGACACGTCTTTATCAGGGGACGTGGTCTGGTGATCTACTGAGATTCCAAATGACACGTCTTTATCAGTGGACGTGGTCTGGTGATCTACTGAGATCCCTAATGACAGGTCTTTATCAGTGGACGTGGTCTGGTGATCTACTGAGATCCCAAATAACATGTCTTTATCAGTGGACGTGGTCTGGTGATCTACTGAGATTCCAAATGACACGTCTTTATCAGGGGACGTGGTCTTTTGATCTACTGAGATCCCAAATGACAGGTCTTTATCAGTGGACGTGGTCTGGTGAT
Source organism: Entelurus aequoreus (assembly GCF_033978785.1). Taxonomy (NCBI): domain Eukaryota; kingdom Metazoa; phylum Chordata; class Actinopteri; order Syngnathiformes; family Syngnathidae; genus Entelurus; species Entelurus aequoreus. The sequence goes on from NC_084742.1 coordinate 53,789,172, forward strand.
CTACTGAGATCCCAAATGACAGGTCTTTATCAGTGGACGTGGTCTGGTGATCTACTGAGATCCCAAATGACATGTCTTTATCAGTGGACGTGGTCTTTTGATCTACTGAGATCCCAAATGACAGGTCTTTATCAGTGGACGTGGTCTGGTGATCTACTGAGATCCCAAATGACAGGTCTTTATCAGTGGACGTGGTCTGGTGATCTACTGAGATCCCAAATGACATGTCTTTATCAGTGGACGTGGTCTTTTGATCTACTGAGATCCCAAATGACAGGTCTTTATCAGTGGATGTGGTCTGGTGATCTACTGAGATCCCAAATGACATGTCTTTATCAGTGGACGTGGTCTGGTGATCTACTGAGATCCCAAATGACAGGTCTTTATCACTGGACGTGGTCTGGTGATCTACTCAGATCCTGAATGACACATTTTTATCATAAACATTGTCTAGTGATCTACTGAGATTCCAAATAACACATCTTTATCAGGGGACGTGGTCTGGTGATCTACTGATATTCCAAATGACACGTCTTTATCAGGGGACGTGGTCTGGTGATCTACTGAGATTCCAAATGACACGTCTTTATCAGGGGACGTGGTCTTTTGATCTACTGAGATCCCTAATGACACGTCTTTATGTGTGGACGTGGTCTGGTGATCTACTGAGATTCCAAATAACACGTCTTTATCAGGGGACGTGGTCTAGTGATCAACTGAGATCCCAAATGACACGTCTTTATCAGTGCACATGGTCTGGTGATCTACTGAGATCCCAAATGACAGGTCTTTATCGCTGGACGTGGTCTGGTAAACTACTGCGATCCCAAATGACACGTCTTTATCAGTGGACGTGGTCTGGTGATCTACTGAGATCCCAAATGACACATCTTTATGAGCGGATGTGATCTGGTTATATACTCAGATCCCAAATGACACGTCTTTATGAGTGGATGTGATCTGGTGATCTACTCAGATCCCAAATGACACGTCTTTATCAGCGGACGTGGTCTGGTGATCTACTCAGATCCTGAATGAAACGTCTTTATAATAGACATGGTCTGGTGATCTACTGAGATCCCGTATGACAAGTCTTTATCAGTGGGCGTGGTCTGGTGATCTACTCAGATCCTGAATGACACATTTGTATCATAAACATTGTGTAGTGATCTACTGAGATGCCAAATAACACATCTTTATCAGTGCACATGGTCTGGTGATCTACTGAGATCCCAAATGACAGGTCTTTATCGCTGGACGTGGTCTGGTAAACTACTGAGATCCCAAATGACACACCTTTATCAGTGAACGTGGTCTGGTGATCTACTGAGATCCCAAATGACACGTCTTTATGAGCGGATGTGATCTGGTGATATACTCAGATCCCAAATGACACGTCTATATCAGCGGACGTGGTCTGGTGATATACTCAGATCCTGAATGACACTTCTTTATGAGTGGATGTGATCTGGTGATCTACTCAGATCCCAAATGACACGTCTTTATCAGCAGACGTGGTCTGGTGATCTACTGAGATCCTGAATGACACTTCTTTATGAGTGGATGTGATCTGGTGATCTACTCAGATCCCAAATGACACGTCTTTATCAGCAGACGTGGTCTGGTGATCTACTGAGATCCTGAATGACAAGTCTTTATAATAGACATGGTCTGGTGATCTACTGAGATCCCAAATTACAAGTCTTTATCGGTGGGCGTGGTCTGGTGATCTACTCAGATCCTGAATGACACATTTTCATCATAAACATTGTCTGGTGATCTACTGAGATCCCAAATAACATGTATTTATTAGTGGATGTCGTCTGCTGATCTACTGAGATCCTGAATGACGTGTTTTTATCAAAGACGTGGTCTGGTGATCTACTCAGATCCCAAATTACACACATTTATCAGCGGTTGTGATCTGGTGATCTACTCTGATCCCAAATGACACGTCTTTATCAGCAGACGTGGTCTGGTGATCTACTGAGATCCTGAATGACACTTCTTTATGAGTGGATGTGATCTGGTGATCTACTCAGATCCCAAATGACACGTCTTTATCAGCAGACGTGGTCTGGTGATCTACTGAGATCCTGAACGACAAGTCTTTATAATAGACATGGTCTGGTGATCTACTGAGATCCCAAATTACAAGTCTTTATCAGTGGGCGTGGTCTGGTGATCTACTCAGAATGAATGACACATTTTCATCATAAACATTGTCTGGTGATCTACTGAGATCCCAAATAACATGTATTTATTAGTGGATGTTGTCTGCTGATCTACTGAGATGCTGAATGACATGTTTTTATCAAAGACGTGGTCTGCTGATCTACTGAGATCCCAAATGACACGTCTTTATCAGTGGACGTGGTCTGCTGATCTACTTAGATCCTGAATGACACTTCTTTATCAGTGGGCGTGGTCTGGTGATCTACTCAAATCCCAAATAACACCCCCTACATAGCGTGTGCAAACATCTTTAATAGTGGGCGTGTTGCAATAAAAACCTCAATAATAATAATAATAATAATAAAAACTTATAATCGACGGATGGATCTGAAGTTGTTCTAGAGACTTAAGTGTTAAAGGTAAAATAAATGTATGAGTTATTTTTAACACTTTTATGAGTGGGACTTTTTGGATCCCCAAAAGTTTTAGTGGCATTTTTTAAACGGCTCCAAAAAAATAACAATAAATCAAAATCAATGTTGTTATGAATTATTGATCAATTTAAGGCTTCGAGTATTTCACATCAAATATTCCACTTTGAAATATTTTGTCAATAAAAACAGGGTTGTGACAAAAAGTGCACAAAAAAAACAACAACTTTACATCAACAGGTAGAGCTGAAGTTGTTCGAGACATGCAAGTGTTGAAAAATAATACATGACACATTTTTCAAAACAAAATAAAGTAATATAATGTATTTTAGCGTCCAGAAGAAGACAAAGGCGGACACTCTTTTTATCTTTTATTGTCAAGTTTATGTTAACGAGGGACCCAATTCCAACAAGTATTTCCTCCATGCACACACGTCTGCCTCCGTATTTCACTCCCAGACACACAACACTACGCCGACACGGTGTGTTCACAGACCATGGGGAAAATGAGCATCATAACACAGGAACATACACTTTAACACCAGCAGGTAGTTGCAGTATGAATGGTTATTTATACTTTATTACTAATAATAGACTGTATTTATGTTATTCACATGTGAATAATTCTGTATAATAGACTGTATTTATGTTATTTACATGTGTATAATGCTGTATAATAGACTGTATTTATGTTATTCACATGTGAATAATGCTGTATAATAGACTGTATTTGTGTTATTCACATGTGAATAATGCTGTATAATAGACTGTATTTATGTTACATGTGAATAATGCTGTATAATAGACTGTATTTATATTATTCACATGTGAATAATGCTGTATAATAGACTGTATTTATATTATTCACATGTAAAAATACCTAAATGTTTATTGTCTATTGTGAGCAAACTGTGGTGCTGAATTTCCCCCAGGGATTAATAAAGTAATTTCTATTATATCTATTCTATTCTATTATTTGTGCACTATTGTTAGTGATGCCCCAAAAATTTGGCAGACATCTTCAAAATTTAAGGAGACGCTGTCGGCTTTTAACGAGAGGAAGGGTCCCAGCAGCGCCGAGCAAATGAGACGTCATCTGCAGCTCTCGTTTTTCATCACAAATTAAGAGTCTCTAAACACCAGTACAGTCTCCAATAACACCGGAAATAGATGCTAGATTTGTTGTTAGTCGTTTTTAATAAAGAAAAAGTCACTAAAAGAATTGGAGAAATCACTCAAAAATGAATAAATAAATAAACACCAGTACTTTGTACAATAAGCAGCAACAATAGAAAAATAGAGCAAAACAATATTCATAAAACATTTAAATTAATACTATAATTAATAACACATTCGTCTTAAATGTAAGTATATATTTATTTTGCCTTTTTAAAGAAAATAAACGCATTATACCAAATAATGTAATGTCATATTGACCACGCCTCTAACCTCTAACCAAACCCCCACCACCACAGGTATTTTGGCAGTGGAGGGGATTACATTCTGAAAGACCTTTAGATAAAACTGAATATTAAAGTTAAAATACATCCTGAAAGACCTTTCGATAAAAGTAAATATTATATTTAAAATACATTCTCAAAGAACTTTAGATAAAAGTAAATATAATATTTAAAATACATCCTGAAAAACCTTTAGATAAAAGTGAAAATTATATTTAAAATATATTCTGAGAGAACTTTCGGTAAAACTAAATATTATATTTGAAATACATCCTGAAAGAACATTAGATGAAACTAAATATTATTTTTTAAAATACATCCTGAAATACCTTTAAATAAAACTAAATATTATATCTAAAATACATCCTGATAGACTTTTAGATAAAACTAAATATGATATTTAAAATACATCAAGAAAGAACTTTAGATAAAACTAAATATTATACTTAAAATACATCCTGAAAGAACTTTAGATAAAACTAAATATTATACTTCAAATTAATCCTGAAATAACATTAAATAAAACTAAATATTATATTTAAAATACATCCTGAAAGACCTTTAGATAAAACTAAATACTATAGTTAAAGTACATCCTGAAATAACTTTAAATAAAACTAAATATTATACTTAAAATACATCCTGAAAGTCCCTTAGATAAAACTAAATATTATATTTAAAATAAATCCTGAAATAACTTTAGATAAAACTAAATATTATACTTAAAATACATCCTGAAAGAACTTTAGATAAAACTAAATATTTTATTTAAAATAAATCCTAAAATAACTTTGGATAAAACTAAATATTATACTTAAAATACATCCTGAAAGAACTTTGGATAAAACTAAATATTTTATTTAAAATACATCCTGAAAAAACTTGAGGTAAAACTAAATATTATACTTAAAATACAGCCTGAAAGAACTTTAGATAAAACTAAATATTGAAGTTAATTTTGATTATGCAAGCGAATAATCACCTGCGATTAATCATGATTAATCCCAGTACCAAAGTGTGATCAATCTGATTAAAACAATGAATCATTTGACGGCCCTAATTAGGATGTACATTTTTGACCAATTCAACTTTTTAAACTTCTTAAAAGGACTTTCACCTTTGAAATAACGTGAGTGATTTGAGTGTCTCGTCGATAGAACACCGCTATATCAATCTAATCTATTATTATGGGCCTGCTGCAATGCAAGCAGCCCATAATATTATTCCTCATACTTCACAGTTGATTATTATAGTTCCGCACGTTTCTCTTACCATTAATACGAGAAGGATCAGCCAAGGAGCCCCCACATATGTTATACCATCGGAAAGGTCTCACTCGCGCCTACGGCGGTACTTTAAGTTGGCAACATTTTGTGTTACCATGGTGACGCTGTTCACAAATGAAAAATAAAAATGGGCCAACTGAATCGGTACATACCCTTCTAATGGACGATTGCTCTGAGACGACCGACCAAAAGACAAGATTACCTCCTCTTGTAGCTCAGCCTTACTTTCACGTAACTCACGTCCCATTTTGCTTGCATGCTAACATAAGCATGGTGTTTTTTGAGCTAAATTTGTTTCCCTTTACCTCGGAGTCTAATAACTTGGTACGTGATACTTATTAACTGTTAGCATGCAAACGTTAGCATGCTAGCAAGCTAATATTAGCATGCTAACTTTTTTTTGTGCTGGTTTTTTTCACTTTTTTCTTTACTTCCATAGCCGTACACTTTACTGCCGTGTTACTTGATGTGTGACACATGCTAACTGTTAGCATGCAAACGTTAGCATGCTAGCAAGCTAATATTAGCATGCTAACTTTTTGGGGGGCATTTTTTTTCACTTTTTTCTTTACTTCCGTAGTCGTACACCTTACAGCCGTGTTACTTGATATGTGAGACGTAGCGGTCCAGGGAACTACTTTCGACACAAGCTAACTGATAGCAAGCTAACTGGTAGCAAGCTAACGTTAACTTGCTTGCATGCTAACATAAGCATGATGTTTTTTGAGCTAAATTTGTTTCCCTTTACCTCGGAGTCTAATAACTTGGTACGTGATACTTATTAACTGTTGGCATGCAAACGTTACAATGCTAGCAAGCTAACATTAGCATGCTAACTTTTTTGTGTGCTGTTTTTTTTCACTTTTTTCTTTACTTCCGTAGCCGTACACCTTACTGCCGTGTTACTTGATGTGTGACACATGCTAACTGTTAGCATGCAAACGTTAGCATGCTAGCAAGCTAATATTAGCATGCTAACTTTTTGGGGGGCATTTTTTTTCACTTTTTTCTTTACTTCCGTAGTCGTACACCTTACAGCCGTGTTACTTGATATGTGAGACGTAGCGGTCCAGGGAACTACTTTCGACACAAGCTAACTGATAGCAAGCTAACGTTAACTTGCTTGCATGCTAACATAAACAAGATGTTTTTTGAGCTAAATTTGTTTCCCTTTACCTCGGAGTCTAATAACTTGGTACGTGACACTTATTAACTTTTAGCATGCAAATGTTAGCATGCTATCAAGCTAATATTAGCATGCTAACTTTTTTTTGGGCAGTTTTTTTCACTTTTTTCTTTACTTCCGTAGCCGTACACCTTACAGCCGTGTTACTTGATGTGTGACACATGCTAACTCTTAGCATGCAAACTTTAGCATGCTAGCAAGCTAATTTATTAGCATGCTAACTTTTTTTTGTGCTGTTTTTTTTCACTTTTTTCTTTACTTCCGTAGCCACACACCTTACAGCCGTGTTACTTGGTGTGTGAGACATGCTAACTGTTAGCTTTACTGGAAGTCAACTGTTTGCTGGAACTTTTGTGAATGGAAGCGGCACGGAGAAGCACTTTTACTCCAAGGTGTCCCCCCGGGGTAATCCCTCTCTTTATTCACAGTGTCAGCGCCTCCCGCCCGGACAAGACCGTGGACCGGCGTCAACAAAGGAGACGCGGTGAAAAGGGCGAGTAATCCGCCAGTGAATGAGAGCGGCTCACTGCGGCACTTCTTTTCACGCTCATTATTGATGGCGGCGAGCCGTGCTGAGTCAGCGCTTCTGCACTGCACGCCTCATCTTTTTCATCGACGACCTCGCCCGGGGCCCGCTCTTCTTGTCGTCGGGATAAATAAACGGTCTCATGACAGGAAGTGCCGCCATTTTCACACCACGCAAAAACCGAGGGGGGTGGAGCCTGTGTTAGGAGGGACGCGACAGGACCTTCAATTCAGCACCGCAGTTCGCTCACAATAGACAATAAACACTTAGGTATTTTTTACATGTGAATAATATAAATACAGTCTATTATACAGCATTATTCACGTGTGAATAACATAAATACAGTCTATTATACAGCATTATTCACATGTGAATAACATAAATACAGTCTATTATACAGCATTATTCACATGTGAATAACATAAATACAGTCTATTATACAGCATTATTCACATGTGAATAATATAAATACAGTCTATTATACAGCATTATTCACATGTGAATAATATAAATACAGTCTATTATACAGCATTATTCACATGTGAATACTATAAATACAGTCTATTATACAGCATTATTCACATGTGAATAACATAAATACAGTCTATTATACAGCATTAATCACATGTGAATAACATAAATACAGTCTATTACACAGCATTATTCACATGTGAATAACATAAATACAGTCTATTACACAGCATTATTCACATGTGAATAATATAAATACAGTCTATTACACAGCAATATTGACATGTGAATAACATAAATACAGTCTATTATACAGCATTATTCATATATGAATAATATAAATACAGTCTATTATACAGCATCATTCACATGTGAATAATATAAATACAGTCTATTACACAGCATTATTCACATGTGAATAATATACATACAGTCTATTATACAGCATTATTCACATGTGAATAATATAAATACAGTCTGTTATACAGCATTATTCACATGTGAATAATATACATACAGTCTATTATACAGTATTATTCACATGTGAATAATATAAATACAGTCTATTATACAGCATTATTCACATGTGAATAATATACATACAGTCTATTATGCAGTATTATTCACATGTCAATAATATAAATACAGTCTATTACACAGCATTATTCACATGTGAATAATATACATACAGTCTATTATACAGTATTATTCACATGTGAATAATATAAATACAGTCTATTATACAGCATTATTCACATGTGAATAACATAATACAGTCTAATATACAGCATTATTCACATGTGAATAATATAAATACAGTCTATTATACAGCATTATTCACATGTGAATAATATAAATACAGTCTATTATAAACTTAAGTACAGTCAAAAAGGAACATATGCATTATACAAGTAACACGGCTGAAAGATGTATGGCTGAAAAAAGTGAAAAAACAGCAAAAAAGTTAGTATGCTAGCCTAAAACATTAGCATGCGTACATTAAAATGTAACACTTAGCATGCGTGCTAACGATGGCATGCTAACAGTTAGCATGTCTCACGTAATCAAGTAACACGGCTGTGAGGTGTATGGCTGCGGAAGTAGAGGAAAAAAGTGAAAATACAGCAAAAAAAAAAGTTAGCGTGCCAATACTAGCTTGCTAGCATGCTAACGTTTGCATGCTAAAAGTTAACAAGTGTCGCGTACCAAGTTATTTGACTCTGGGGTAAACAGAAGCAAATTTAGCTAAAAAAAAAATCATGCAAAAAGGTTGGCGTCAGCATGCTATCAGTTAGCTCGTGTCGAAAGTAGACAAGTGTGTGAACAAAATGGGACGTGAGCTACGTGAAGGTAAGGCTGAGCTACAAGAGGAGGTAATCTTGTATTTTTGGCGTTTGTCACACACCAATCGTCCATTAAAAAGGTATATACCCATTAAATTGGCCCCTTTATTATTTTTATTTGTGAATAGCGTCTCCATGGTAACACGAAACGTTGCCAACTTAAAGTACCGCCGTAGGCGCGAGTGAAAACTTTCCGACGGTATAACATATGTGGGGGCTCCTTGGCTGATCCGTCTCGTATTAATGGTAAAACGTGCGGAAGTATAATAATAAAAGTTGCAGTATGAGGAATAATCATATGGGCTGCTTGCATTGCAGCAGGCCCATAATTAAAATAAAATAAAATAAGACACAAATATATATGTCATACTGTGCGAAAAATGTTTCACTTAAAAGCACATATTTTCTTTTGTTTTTTAACTTCTATTGAACATATTCTGACATTTACTTACTGACTTACTCAAGCCCAACTTACTTCTTAACTGACCTATTTGACGTGTTTTACTGACAAAAAAAAAAAAAAAAGTTTTATGATGTAAACAGTTTGACCCTGGAGCAGAACATTTGTTATTTCCATTATTTTCTCAGGGGAAAAATACTTACATACATGCACCGTAGTGTACCCATGTGTATAAATTGTAATGTTATTAGAAACATTGAAAAACGATTACCTTTTTCTGTATGTTGTCTTTGCTGCTCCCTAGCGGCCGATATGCAAAACAGCATCTGAGTGTAACGAGGGAAGCTTTCTTTTAAAACAATATTTCCAGGTAAAAATCAACTTTAAGCACCAAGTTTGAGATAGTGAATCGTATTTATAGGTATAAATTTGATTTTTTTAAAAATTTGTTTTCACGGTTTCAGCAAATACAAAAACAATAAATATTGACTTCCGGTTTTCGTGTCAGAAATCTGTTTTTGGTCAGATTTCTGACACGATAACCGGAAGTCAGCATTTTTATTTTTATTTTTTATTGACCAACAAACATACATTTATAATGCACACAAAAGTCAAGGCACTTTTAACATAACCAACAATCTACAACTCACAACATCAGCAAAACATGTCAAGGACAGAAAATAAAAGCAAATACAGATAAGAGTATTAAATATTAATAAATAATAATAATTAAAAATATGAAAAAAAAACAAAAGACAAAAATCACTTTAAATGTTTTTAACAAAGATATCAATTTAATGGCTTTTGTACTCTTAATCATATTTCAAGATTTAATTGATAATTGTGACCCATTAAGCCAATTAGAAAATGTAGGCCTTAAATCGACATTTATGTTAAAAAAAAAAATTGTCTGGAGCCTAATAATGTTGACAAACATTTCTATGTTACAGTCGTTTATAAAAATACCAAATTTTAATATCTTCGATAGAGAATGTTTCACAGTATAAATGTTGTTTCACAAAGATGTGCTATTTGGATTTACACTGTATGAAAACAAATTTGAAAAGGAATTTTACCTTTGCAACCTCATTATACTATTGGCTAAGTTGTATATTCATAAATGTAAGTTTCTCAATACCAGACCTGTTTTTTGTGCCTTTAAAAAAGAATTAGAACTCTACGTTAAAACACTCTCTATCTGTTTTGTACTGTTTTTGTACTTACTTTGATTATTATTTCTCAACTGTTTGTATTAAATGTTGAAATGTATAAATTTAAGGTTTATAAAAAAAAAAAATTTAAAAAATGTTTCACTCGTTTTTGTCCCATAATGATGACGTAGTAATGTTATGACAAATAGCATTTTGCTACCAGCTGGACACAAATATAACAAAATATCACCTAATTACAATGTACGAATGTCGTTATTTAAGTTGAATTTAGTTAGTAAGATACTGTGGAGACGTGCTTACCTTAGTTATTAAGTTAAAATGCATATCATTTGGATAAAATTACTACTTTACGATTATGCTAACCGGAAGTGGAATATATCTTCCGTAGTTCTTCTCACAACAAAATGATACAAAATAAAATATTCGCGTTTTGCTACCAGCTGGACGCAAATATAACAAAATATCACATAATTACACTGTACGAAAATCGTTCTTTAATTTGAATTTAGTTGGTAAGATACTGTGTAGACGTGCTTACCTTAGTTATTAAGTTAAAATGCATATAATTTGGCTAAAATTACTACTTTACGATTATGCTAACCGGAAGTGGAATATAACTTCCGTAGTTCTTCTCACAACAAAATGATACAAAATAAAATATTCTTATGACAAATAGCATTTTGCTACCAGCTGGACACAAATATAACAAAATATCACCTAATTACACTGTACGAATATCGTTATTTAAGTTGAATTTAGTTATTAAGATACTGTGTAGACGTGCTTACCTTAGTTATTAAGTTAAAATGCATATCATTTGGATAAAATGACTACTTTACGTTTATGCTAACCGAAAGTGGAATATAACTTCCGTAGTTCTTCTCACAACAATATGATACAAAATAAAATATTCGCATTTTGCTACCAGCTGGACACAAATATAACAAAATATCACCTAATTACACCGTACGAATATCGTTCTTTAAATTGAATTTAGTTAGTAAGATACCGTGTAGACGTGCTTACCTTAGTTATTAAGTTAAAATGCATATCATTTGGCTAAAATTACTACTTTACGTTAATGCTAACCGGAAGTGGAATATAACTTCCGTAGTTCTTCTCACAACAATATGATACAAAATAAAATATTCGCATTTTGCTACCAGCTGGACACAAATATAACAAAATATCACCTAATTACACCGTACGAATATCGTTCTTTAAGTTCTATTTAGTTAGTAAGATACTGTGTAGACGTGCTTACCTTAGTTATTAAGTAGTATATCATCTGGCTAAAATTGCTACTTTACTTTAATGCTAACCCGGATGTGGAATAAAACTTCCGTAGTTGTTCTCACAACAATATGATACAAAAAGGAAAATTCTGTGCATTTAAAAATTGTTTTGCATTAACATTCATTTTTTTTAGGTAGTTGGGGAGTGAAGAGTGACTATTGATCCCAACATCGATATTTTTAAATGGTCTACTATTAAATGTATCATTATTTTATTAATATTGATACATTGGACATATACATTGTCCAAAATATTATCCGTTGCCTAAAATCTTTGTCGCATATTTTATTCTGGTTTTAATCATGACAAAATAATTCAATTATATCCATATTTATATATATTATTGTATAAATATATCCAATACTAATATGAGATCGGTTATGGTCACCCTTAGGGAGCGTCAGGAAACAATCCAGTTCGCAAGCGTCAGTACTAATGATGGTTTTGAAAACAAGCGTCTTTAATCTAAACCAGCGCTGGCACGTATGATAAGTATAAGATAGCTAAGGTCATGTCTACATTTATCATACATACAGCCAACTCTGGTTTGCACTTAATATTTTCCTGGCTTTCCACGACAATGAATTGTCTGACCGTCCCTAGACTTAACAGCACAGCAAAACAAACAGTCAAAAGTGTACATACACTTGTAAAGAACATAATGTCAGGGCTGTCTTGAGTTTCCAATAATTTCTACAACTCTTATTTTTTTGTGATAGAGTGATTGGAGCACATACTTGTTGGTCACAAAAAAACATTCATGAAGTTTGGTTCTTTTATGAATTTATTATGGGTCTACTGAAAATGTGCTTGGTCAAAAGTATACATACAGCAATGTTAATATTTGCTTACATGTCCCTTGGCAAGTTTCACTGCAATAAGGCACTTTTGGTAGCCATCCACAAGCTTCTGCTTGAATGTTTGACCACTCCTCTTGACAAAATTGGTGCAGTTCAGCTAAATGTGTTGGTTTTCTGACATGGACTTGTTTCTTCAGCATTGTCCACACTTAATCAAGACTCCGGACTGATGATTTTAGGTTGTCCTGAAGAATTTGGAGGTAATCCTCCTTTTTTATTGTCCCATTTACTCTCTGTAAAGCACCAGTTCCATTGGCAGCAAAACAGGCCCAGAGCATAATACTACCACCACCATGCTTGACGGTAGGCATGGTGCTCCTCCTGAGGATTAAAGGCCTCACCTTTTCTCCTCCAAACATATTGCTGGGTATTGTGGCCAAACAGCTCCATTTTTGTTTCATCTGACCACAGAACTTTCCTCCAGAAGGTCTTATCTTTGTCCATGTGATGTCAGATGAAACTAAAATTGAGCTGTTGTCACGGCGAGGGTTGGCTTACAGAGGTTCGTTCTCCCGGAATGCAAGACTGACGGCTCGGGACGAAGGCGTGAAGGCAGGATTAGATTTATTCAATATAAATCACCCAACTACCAAAATACCGGCAGTCCACAGCATACAGCAAACAACAAAAAGGCAAGCGTGCCTAACAAACGTAAAGCTTAAGACTTAGCATAGCCTATGGCATGGAACAAAAACTTACTTGGCAAAGGTGTGACGCAAACAACAAAGCCAGAATGAGTGATTGACAAAGGCAGACTTAAATAGTGGTCTCTTGATTAGACACAGGTGTGTCCCGAACGCATGAGGCAGGTGAAAATCAAAGGTCGCCATGGAAACTAAAACAAACAAGAGTGCACAAAAACAGGAACTCATGGAGTCTTAAACTAACAGAAAATAACAAAAAACATGATCCAGACCAGAGATCATGACAGCTGTTGGGCCACAATACCCAGCAACATGTCTGGAGGAGAAAAGGTGAGGCCTTTAACCCCAGGAACACCATGTCTACCGTCAAGCATGGTGGTGGTAGTATGGAACTGGTGCTTTACAGAGAGTAAATGGGACAATGAAAAAAGGAGGATTACCTCCGAATTCTTCAGGACAAGCTAAAATCCTCAGCCCGGAGGTTGGGTCTTGGGCGTAGTTGGGTGTTCCAACAGGACAATGACCCCCAAACACACGACAAAAGTGGTAAAGGAATGGCTAAATCAGGCTAGAATTGTCATGTCTGTTGATCATGTTTTTGTTTAGTTATGTTCTGCGTGGTTTTTGGACACTTTTTAGTTCCTGCTTTGACTCCCTTGCCTTGTCACCAAGACTACTCATTAGTTTCACCCGTCTCAAGAGTTTTGCACTCGCGCACCTGTCACAAGTCATGTCTGTATTATTTAAGCCCATTGTTGCCAGGAAGTCAGCCTGGCGACATTAACTCTTGATACCTCCGTGGTTACGCGTCCATGCCATAGTTCTATGATCTGTCCATGCTTGACCAAGTAAGTTTTGTTTCATGTCCTTAAGTCTTGTTTAGGTGTTCATTTTGTTCATAGCCAAGTGTGTACTTCCGCCCTTTTCCTTTGTTCCTTTTGATAGTGTTATAATAAATATGTCCTTACCTTCACGCCTTGCCCGCTCCAACTTTCCTTTGCAGTCCGGGAAAACAAAACACCCCAAAGTCCCTTTCTTGACAAGATGGAAGGTTTTACAATGGCCTTCCCGAAGCTTATGGATGGCTACCAAAAGCGCCTTATTGCAGTGAAACTTGTAACCAAATATTAACATTGCTGTATGTATACTTTTGACCCAGCAGATTTGCTCACGTTTTAGGTAGACCCATTATAAATTCATAAAAGAACCAAACTTCATGAATGTTTTTTTTGTGACCAACAAGTATGTGCTCCAATCACTCTATCACAAAAAAATAAGAGTTGTAAAAAAATGTTTGGAAACTCAAGACAGCCGTGACATTGAATTGAATTTGAGAAAAACCAGCATGGACAAATAGAACAGACAAGTCATTGTATTGTCTGCTCGCGGAAAACAACATCCTAATCTACGATTCGACTCCCTCGAATGGCCTTGACGCTATCAGGGACAGGCTGTTCTGAAAAACACCCCCGAGGACACCTCAACGTCGGACGCTTTTGACCTCCCTCTCTCCTCAACAACACCTGGTGTCGAACTCTTGCAGATCGGCCTCAGTCTACAAAAACATTACATCACACCCAAGATAATTGGGCACACATGCACACACAACCCCCCCCCCCCCCCCACCCCACGCCTTCACCACCGCTTGCTCCAACTCCCCATCCCTCTGTTGCGAGTTTGTCGTGATTAAATGTAATGTGTTTATGTGTGCATTGCAAATGAGTTTTTTTCCCCTTGGACTCAGTCTGGACCCCCTCCTGTGGGTCCAGCCTTTGACTGATATATATTTTTTTTTACTCTTCCCCCCCTTTCCCAATATCACCTTTTTCCCACCTTTTTTTAAGGAGCGCCGTAAAAATGGCTGCTCCATCGGCGGTCCCGTCTTGTCTCCCCGTAAAAAATGGCTGCCCCATCGGCGGTCCCGTCTTGTCTCCCTGTAACGTATGTCTGCTTTTAGTGGGACTGTGCCAAAAATGTACTTTTCAGTCCTTATGTGTCTTGTACATGTTAACAATTGACAATAAATCCTCTTGAATCTTGAAACATTATGTTCTTTACAAGTGTGTGTAAGCTTTTGCTCGCGACTGTATGTCCTCATCACATGATTGAAATAATTCACAAAAAAAAATACAAATATTATCAACATAAAAACACACACCGGATGGCATTATTTTTTTTAATTCTGTGGGTATTTTACATATGACCATGAAGGTCAACATGACATGGTTGCCTTGACGATACAGTCAGTACAATAAGGTGGAGTATAGACAATTTGGAGGGCAGATAGTGAGATGTACAAAAAAAAAAAAAAAAAAAAAAGTGATTTTTAGAATACCTCTGGTGGTGCAGTATGCAAGGTGGGAGTACA
>NC_084742.1:53809789-53827289 GCF_033978785.1 Entelurus aequoreus
TATATATACACAGATATATATATGTATATATATATATATATACATACACGTGTGTGTGTGTGTGGTTCCAGGTAAACAACAGCAACAAAGTAGTTCCTCTCCCGTTAAAAACGTCTGTGCTCTCCACTTAAAAATCTGTGGAGTATTTTGGATTTGAGTGCTTAATAAAAATGTATTTTGTTTCAAGTTTTGGGGCAAATTTCAAATAAATTGTCATGACTTTGTGGCTAGAAGAGGGAAACCCAAAAAAAAAAAAAAAAGAGTCCGCAAGCCACATTTGGAGTAGGTGATGAGCCAGGTGTGTCACGGCTGCTACTTGAAGACGTAGTGGATGAGAACCTGCAGGAGGATAAGAGCCACCATGATGATGTAATCCCGCTGCTGCAGGAAGGAGGCGCCCTCCGCTCGGCCCGCGGTGCGACTTCGCAGCACGCTCATACTCCTGCGGGGCGGTGAGGAAGGGAAAAAAAAAGAGGCGTTGCTACATGTCTTAAAATATAAATAGGGCAAGTACGAAGTGGCTAACAATGCAGCTAACGGAGTCGCTCTACTCCGCCTATAAAGTGCTCTAAAAAACCTCCATCAGGGTTTTATATACACGCTGTAAGTATACAGTATATGTAGTATCTAGTAATATTCATAATAACATGTCATATTTACATATTCATTTCACAACGTTCACTTTCCCTTCAACAACACTACTAATCTTGGCAGACTTGATGAGAGACAACAAACGTAATAAAACAATCACTCACTGTACAATGTCTGCTCTCGCTGGGATAAAGACTGATGGGATGGTTGTATCTTCCCCTTTACATCAACCATTTACCATAATCCTCACAAAGGGTTAAAAAACGTGTCTTTCTCACTATCTCCAGGTCTAAGTTGGATGTCAAAGTTGACCAACTTGTGGGTTTACGTCCACAACCTTCTGCTATCCAGGTGAGAGGCATGATTTATCATCTAGAATTAACTTTCACTAACTCAGAGGCGATGCAGCAGCTCCATATGTCAATATAGCAGCATAGGTTCTCTGTGATCACGGCGCCGCTAAAAGTAGTTCCTCTGCGTTAGCGCTTATAATAACAATATCATTGTTAGCCACCTCTTACTTGCCATATTCTATGATTTAGAATGCGTAAAAAAGACACGTGTGTTCTTGTCATTCATAAGGATTGTGAATGATAGGCAGAATGAAACACACAAAAGTGCAGGTAGGGGGTGCTAAAGAAGTCTCACCTGTTAATGTCCTCCTGTGTCCGCTTGATGGACTCGATGGCATTTTGTAGTTCACTCAGGTCAGTTCCCTTCTTACGCAGACGACTGTTGTGTTTACTTTTGTGCCCTGCAAGCACACGTCACACACACACTAGCACATCATGACACATATTATCAGATCATGACTAATATAATAGCAAATATAACCATAAAATGACTAATATAATCATATAATGACTAATACAATACCAAATATAATTATATAATGACAAATATGGTCATACAATGACAAACAATCATATATTGACAAATAAAATACAAATATAATAACACATAATTATATAATGACAGATATAATAAATATAATCATATAATAACAAACATAATAACACATATAATCATATAATGACAAATATAATAAATATAATCATATAATAACAAATATGGTCATATAATAACAAACATAATAACACATATAATAATATAATGACAAATATAATAAATATAATCATATAATGACAAATATATTAACACATATAATCATATAATGACAAATATCATATAACATATAAAATAACAAGTATAATCATATAATAAATAAAATAATAAATATAATCATATAATGACAAATATAATAAATATAATCATATAATGACAAATATGGTCATATAATAACAAATATAACACATTTAATCATATAATGAAAAATATAATAAATATAATCATATAATAACAAATATGGTCATATAATATCAAATATAATAACACATATAATCATATAATGAAAAATATAATAAATATAATAATATAATAACAAATATGGTCATATAATAACAAATATAATAACACATATAATCATATAATGACAAATATAATAAATATAATCATATAATAACAAATATAATCATATATAATAAATATAATCATATAATGACAAATATAATAAATATAATCATATAATGACAAATATAATAACACATAATCATATAATGACAAATATCATATAACAAATAAAATAACAAGTATAACCATATAAAAAAAAAAATTATAAATATAATCATACAATGACAAATATAATACATATAATCATATAATGACAAATATGGTCATATAATAACAAATATAATAATATATAATTATAAAATAACACATATAATCATATTGTGACAAATATAATCACAAATATAATCATATAATGACAAATATAATAAATATAATCATATAATAACAAATATGGTCATACAATAACAAATATAATCATATAATGACAAATATAATAAATATAATCATATAATGACAAATATGGTCATATAATAACATATATAATTATAAAATAAAACATATAATCATATTATGACAAATATAATCATATAATGACAAATATGGTCATATAATAACAAATATAATAAAATAACACATAATCATACAATGACAAATATAATAACACATACAATCATATTATGACAAATATAATAACAAATATAATCATATAATGACTAATATAACAGATATAATTATATAATGACAAATATGGTCATATAATGACAAATATAATCGTATATTGACAAATAAAATACCAAATATAATCATATAATAACAAATATGGTCATACAGTAACAAATATAATAACACATATAATCATATAATGACAACTATAATAAATATAATCATATAATGACAACTATGAAAAAATATAATCATATAATGACAAATATAATAAATATAATCATAAAATAACAAATATAATCATATAATAAAAAATATGGTCATATAATGACAAATATAATAACAAATGTAATGACAAATATATAACAAATAAAATAACAAGTATAATCATATAATAACAAATAAAGTAACAAATATAAACATATAATGACAAATATAATAACAAATATAATCATATAATGACAAATCTAATAACAAATATAATCATATAATAACAAATATGTTCATATAATGACAAATATAATAACAAATATAATCATATAATGACATTTATAATCATATAATGATTATATATGATATGATCAATGCAATGTTGTCCTCTTAAATGCATTCAAATTCCAGGCAGCCTTGAAAGCAGCATTAGCTCAATTCAATGTTGGACATTTAAATGTGTCCAATGTCCCAGTAGCCTTGAAAGGAGCATGAGCTCAATGCAATGTTGTACACTTGAATGTTTCCAAATTCCCAGCAGCCTTGAAAGCAGCATTAGCTCAATGCAATATTGTACACTTGAATGTTTCCAATTCCCCAGTAGCCTTGAAAGCAGCATGGGCTCAATGCAATGTTGTACACTTGAATGTTTCCAAATTCCCAGCAGCCTTGAAAGCAGCATGGGCTCAATGCAATATTGTACACTTGAATGTTTCCAATTCCCCAGTAGCCTTGAAAGCAGCACGGGCTCAATGCAATGTTGTACACTTGAATGTTTCCAAATTCCCAGCAGCCTTGAAAGCAGCATGAGCTCAATGCAATATTGTACACTTGAATGTGTCCAAATTACATTACATCTTCTTATTCTCTGGCAGACCAGGGGTCTCATCTATAAATCTTACATGGGCACTAAACATTAACTCTTTATTAGCTTTTTTTTGACATAGATCTCCAATTAGATCTGACCAGGCATGTGTTAAATATTTTTTATTGTGTGTGTGTGGTGTGTGTGTGTGTGTGTGTGTGTGTGCGTGTCACACTCACGCTCGCTTCCAGAGGAGTCCTGGCGGTCAAGTTCAGGGGAAGAGCAGCCACTTTCTGGGCTTTTAGGTTTGTCACTCTTGTGTTTGCGCTTTGGCACCGTCACCTAAAGCATGAACAGTTCTTGGTTAAAAAAGCTCCACCACACACACTCTTCATGCATGACCATTACACACACACAGTATGCAAACACGCATGCCTTTTGACATACGCAAACAAGACGGTCGGCAGTGGTGCAAAGCATGCTGGGACATCGTCCATTGTCGATGAAACTTTAGTGTAATGAAATGTAAATAGTATTCATCGCATATCAGAGTTGTTTTGATGTCTGTGTCTACATTTAAAAAATACATTTGTAGGAGATGAGTTAGTTGGCAATTTGTGTTATTGATATAGACATTAAGTATTTTTCAAGCCAAATTGTGATGAATAAAAAGAACCGAATCATATTACAGTAACAACAATACTAAACTAAGTTAATTTACTTTTTTAGTGTTACAATATATATCTAATTGTGTAAACACCACCTTATACTTTAACGCACACAGTAATGTATACATTTGTTTTGTATAGAGTCAAATACGTGAATGTGTTGTTTTGGTGTAAATGTATTTATTATTTATTTATTTAATAATAAAAAAACACCTTAATTTCTGTCTTTGTCAGGAAAAAAATATGCTATATCTAATTCTGTAAATACCACTTTATACAAACCCCAAAACCAGTGAAGTTGTCATGTTGTGTAAATGGTAAATAAAAACAGAATACAATGATTTGTAAATCCTTTTCAACTTATATTCAATTGAATAGACTGCAAAGACAAGATATTTCATGTTCACACTGGAAAACTTTGTTCTTTTTTTGCAAATATTAGCTCATTTGGAATTTGTTGCTTGCGACGTGTTTCAAAAAAGCTGGCACAAGTGGCAAAAAAGACTGAGAAAGTTGAGGAATGCTCATCAAACACTTATTTGGAACATCCCACAGGTGAACAAGCTAAGTGGGAACAGGTGGGTGCCATGATTGGGTATAAAAGCAGCTGCCATGAAATGCTCAGTCATTCACAAACAAGAACGGGGCGAGGGTCACCACTTTGTCAACAAATGCCCGAGCAAATTGTCCAACAGTTTAAGAACAACATTTCTCAAGCAGCTATTGCAAGGAATTTAGGGATTTCACCATCTACGGTCCGTAATATCATCAAAAGGTTTAAAGAATCTGGATAAATCACTGCACGTAAGCAAAGATATTACAGAACTTTGTTCCCTCAGGCGGTACTGCATCAAAAACTGACATTAGTGTGTAAAGGATATCACCACATGGGCTCAGGAACACTTCAGAAAACCACTGTCGGTAACGACAGTTGGTCGCTACATCTGTAAGTGCAAGTTAAAACTCTACTATGCAAAGCGAACGCCATTTATCAACAACACCCAGAAACGCCGCCAGCTTCGCTGGGCCCGAGCTCATCTAAGATGGACTGATGCAAAGTGGAAAAGTGTTCTGTGGTCTGATGAGTCCACATTTCAAATTGTTTTTGGAAACTGTGGATGTCGTGTCCTCCGGACCAAAGAGGAAAAGAACCATCCGGATTGTTATAGGCGCAAAGTGTAAAAGCCAGCATGTGTGATGGTATGGGGGTGTATTAGTGCCCAAGACATGGGTAACTTACACATCTGTGAAGGCGCCATTAATGCTGAAAGGTACATACAGGTTTTGGAGCAACATATGTTGCCATCCAAGCAACGTTACCATGGACGCCCCTGCTTATTTCAGCGAGACAATGCCAAGCCACGTGTTACAACAGCGTGGCTTCGTAGTAAAAGAGAGCGGGTACTAGACTGGCCTGCCTGTAGTCCAGACCTGTCTCCCATTGAAAATGTGTGGCGCATTATGAAGCCTAAAATAGCCCAAATGACACAAGGTGCCAACTTCACTGGTTCAGGGTGTTGTACTTGAATGCACACAGTTATGTATACATTTGTTTTGGATGAAGTCAAACACGTGCAGGCGTTGTGATGATATGAGGACATGCTCATGCTGCATCCAGCCAGAGAAAGCAGAACATTGGATGTAGTTGATCTGATGAGGACACAAGACAAGGCAAGCAAGAAAAAGTAAAAAAAAAAAAAAAAAAAAGCTGGTTGGATGAAGACAGAAAAAGATGGATGACAAAGTGGTGGCAGCAAAGCGATGGAGACAAAAAGAAAAAGAAAAAGGTGCTGCGTAGATGTCTGAACAGAGTATTTGGGAGAGAGGACAACCTACCTGGCACTTGCAATTGTCCCTCCGCGACCCCTGGTTACTCAGACTAATAAGACTGCCAGAACGTACCATGGGGGTGCGGTGTCGGACCTTGGTCTGGATGCAGCCCTCCTTTTCAAACTGGATCAAGTCGTTGAGGGGGTCCCACGGTCTTGTGCTGCGGGAGGAGGAAGATCAGAACCTGAGTATATATATAAATGATAAATGATAAATGGGTTATACTTGTATAGCGCTTTTCTACCTTCAAGGTACTCAAAGCGCTTTGACAGTATTTCCACATTCACCCATTCACACACACATTCACACACTGATGGAGGGAGCCGCCATGCAAGGCGCTACCAGCACCCATCAGGAGCAAGGGTGAAGTGTCTTGCCCAAGGACACAACAGACGTGACTAGGATGGTAGAAGGTGGGGATTGAACCCCAGTAACCAGCAACCCTCCGATTGCTGGCACGGCCACTCTACCAACTTCGCCACGCCATCCCTTATATATATGTATATATACACATATGTATATACATATATATTTATGTATGTATATGTATCAGGGGTGTAAAAAAGAATGGGTACAAATGGGTTTTAACAGTAGAGATATGACTACATGGATCGGTCAATGGAAAGATCTAGAATGTAGGATGTAAAGCCAGTACCAGTCATCTTAGGTACCGGTTCATGATTGGGTCGGTCCAAGTGGGCCGTAAATATTCTGGACTAATGATACTGCTATCACTGCCACATTTAATCTATAGTGTACATTATCATTTAATCTATGGTGTACATTAATATTATTTAAACTATAGTGTATGTTAATATCATTAGAGTACATTAATATCATTGGATGTATAGTGTGCGTTATCATGATTGAATGTATAGTGTACAATAACATGATTGAATGTATAGTGTACAATAACATGATTGAATGTATAGTGTGCATAAACATGATTAGAGTACATTAACATGATTGAATGTATAATGTACATTAACATGATTAGAGTACATTAACATTAATGAATGTACCGTGTACATTTTCATGATTGAATGTGCAGTGTAAATGAACATGATTGAATGTATAGTGTACATTAACATAATTAGCGTACGATAACATGATTGAATGTACAGTGTAAATTAACATGATTAGAGTACATTAACATGATTGAATAAATAGTCTACTTTAACATGATTTAATGTATAGTGTACACTAACATGATGGATGAATAGTGTACATTTTCATGATTGAATGTGCAGTGTAAATTAACATGATTGAATGTATAATGTACATTAACATGATTAGATTACATTAACATGATTGAATGTATAATGTACATTAACATGATTAGAGTACATTAACATGATTGAATGTACAGTGTACATTTTCATGATTGAATGTGCATTGTAAATTAACATGATTGAATGTATAGTGTACATTAACATGATTAGCGTACGATAACATGATTGAATGTATAGTGTACATTAACATGATTAGAGTACATTAACATGATTGAATGTATAATGTACATTAACATGATTGAATGTACAGTGTACATTTTCATGATTGAATGTGCATTGTAAATTAACATGATTGAATGTATAGTGTACATTAACATGATTAGCGTACGATAACATGATTGAATGTATAGTGTACATTAACATGATTAGAGTACATTAACATGATTGAATGTATAATGTACATTAACATGATTGAATGTACAGTGTACATTTTCATGATTGAATGTGCATTGTAAATTAACATGATTGAATGTATAGTGTACATTAACATGATTAGCGTACGATAACATGATTGAATGTATAGTGTACATTAACATGATTAGAGTACATTAACATGATTGAATGTACAGTGTACATTAACATGATTGAATAAATAGTCTACATTAACATGATTTAATGTATAGTGTACATTAACATGATTGGATGTTTAGCGTACATTTACATGATTGAATATGCAGTGTAAATTAACATGATTGAATGTATAGTGTACATTAACATGATTAGCATACAATAACATGATTGAATATATAGTGTACATTAACATGATTAGAGTACATTAACATGATTGAATAAATAGTCTACATTAACATGATTGAATATATAGTGTACATTTACATGATTGAATATGCAGTGTAAATTAACATGATTGAATGTATAGTGTACATTAACATGATTAGCGTACAATAACATGATTGAATATATAGTGTACATTAACATGATTAGAGTACATTAACATGATTGAATGTACAGTGTACATTAATATGATTGAATGTACAGTGTACATTAACATGATTGAATGTACAGTGTATATTAACATGATTGAATGTACAGTGTACATTAACATGATTGAATGTACAGTGTATATTAACATGATTGAATGTACAGCGTACATGAACATGATTGAATGTACAGTGTACATTAACATGATTGAATGTACAGTGTATATTAACATGATTGAATGTACAGTGTATATTAACATGATTGAATGTACAGCGTACATTAACATGATTGTATGTACAGCGTACATTAACATGATTGAATGTACAGTGTACATTAACATGATTGAATGTACAGTGTACATTAACATGATAGAATGTACAGTGTACATTAACATGATAGAATGTACAGTGTACATTAACATGATTGTATGTCCAGTGTACATCAGAAGTGTCAGCAGAGTACATGAGTGTGTGCAAAGTGCTCACTCAGCATATTTATAATGCCACTCTCCAGTGATGGAGTCCTGCTCAAACAGAGTTGGGATCCAGTCTTCACATTTGGCTTTCCTCTCCCGTGCAGACTTCCTCTGACTCTCCTCCAGGATGAACTTCTCGTTGGTGGCTTCAGTCTGGTCCTTGTTGAGGATGGCGCGCGTCACCTGCTGCCACAGTCTGCAAACATTTATTCACACGCACATATTGCTCACATGGTACTTACACTTTTTACTACGTTACTGCGATGTTCCAAAATGGAATTGAATTGTTGCACATTGTGTCACTACGGGTATTGTGTGTAGCATTTTGAGGACAAAAATGAATGTATTCCATTTTGGAATAGGACTGTAATATAACAAAATGTGCAAAAAGTGAAGCGCTGTGAATACTTTTCAGATGCACTGCAGATGCTACTGTAATAATTATATATGCTACTGTAATAATTGTAGATGCTACTGTAATAATTGTAGATATTAAGCCCACCTCTCAGATTCAAACTCCCCCTGCTCCTCAGGTGGTACGGTGCAGCGGGTGAGGCGACTCTGCCTCAGGTCGGGGGAGGGGTTCCAGAAGGTGTCTACTGTTCCCGTCTTCTTGTCGTTGATGAAGATCTCACTGTCCTGCACGTCACACAGTATTACACATTACACCTGGCCATACAGTATTACACATTACACTTGGCCATATAGTATTACACACACACATTACACCTGGCCATACAGTATTACACACACATTACACCTGGCCATACAGTATTACACACACATTACACCTGGCCATACAGTATTACACATTACACCTGGCCATACATTATTACACACACACATTACACCTGGCCATACAGTATTACACACACATTACACCTGGCCATACAGTATCACACATTACACCTGGCCATACAGTATTAAACACACATTACACCTGGCCATACAGTACACATTACACCTGGCCATACAGTATTACACACACATTACACCTGGCCATACAGTATTACACATTACATTTGGCCATACATTATTACACACACACATTACACCTGGCCATACAGTATTACACACACATTACACCTGGCCATACAGTATCACACATTACACCTGGCCATACAGTATTACACACACACATTACACCTGGCCATATAGTATTAAACACACATTACACCTGGCCATACAGTATTACACATTACACCTGGCCATACAGTATTACACACACATTACACCTGGCCATACAGTATTACACATTACACCTGGCCATACAGTATTACACATTACACCTGGCCATACAGTATTACACACACACATTACACCTGGCCATACAGTATTACACACACACACATTACACCTGGCCATACAGTATTACACACACATTACACCTGGCCATACAGTATTACACATTACACCTGGCCATACAGTATTACACACACATTACACCTGGCCATACAGTATTACACATTACACCTGGCCATAAGGTATTACACATTACACCTGGCCATACAGTATTACACACACACATTACACCTGGCCATACAGTATTAAACACACATTACACCTGGCCCTACAGTACACATTACACCTGGCCATACAGTATTACACACACATTACACCTGGCCATACAGTATTACACATTACACCTGGCCATACAGTATTACACATTACACTTGGCCATATAGTATTACACACACACATTACACTTGGCCATACAGTATTACACACACATTACACCTGGCCATACAGTATTACACACACATTACACCTGGCCATACAGTATTACACATTACACCTGGCCATACATTATTACACACACACATTACACCTGGCCATACAGTATTACACACACATTACACCTGGCCATACAGTATCACACATTACACCTGGCCATACAGTATTACACACACACATTACACCTGGCCATACAGTATTAAACACACATTACACCTGGCCACACAGTATTACACATTACACCTGGCCATACAGTATTACACACACATTACACCTGGCCATACAGTATTACACATTACACCTGGCCATACAGTATTACACACACACATTACACCTGGCCATAAAGTATTACACACACACATTACACCTGGCCATACAGTATTACACACACATTACGCCTGGCCATACAGTATTACACACACATTACACCTGGCCATACAGTATTACACATTACACCTGGCCATACAGTATTACACATTACACCTGGCCATACAGTATTACACACACATTACACCTGGCCATACAGTATTACACATTACACCTGGCCATAAGGTATTACACATTACACCTGGCCATACAGTATTACACACACACATTACACCTGGCCATACAGTATTAAACACACATTACACCTGGCCATACAGTACACATTACACCTGGCCATACAGTATTACACACACATTACACCTGGCCATACAGTATTACACATTACACCTGGCCATACAGTATTACACATTACACTTGGCCATATAGTATTACACACACACATTACACTTGGCCATACAGTATTACACACACATTACACCTGGCCATACAGTATTACACACACATTACACCTGGCCATACAGTATTACACATTACACCTGGCCATACATTATTACACACACACATTACACCTGGCCATACAGTATTACACACACATTACACCTGGCCATACAGTATTACACATTACACCTGGCCATACAGTATTACACACACACATTACACCTGGCCATAAAGTATTACACACACACATTACACCTGGCCATACAGTATTACACACACATTACGCCTGGCCATACAGTATTACACACACATTACACCTGGCCATACAGTATTACACATTACACCTGGCCATACAGTATTACACACACATTACACCTGGCCATACAGTATTACACACACACATTACACTTGGCCATACAGTATTACACACACATTACACCTGGCCATACAGTATTAAACACACATTACACCTGGTCATACAGTATTACACACACACACATTACACCTGGCCGTACAGTATTACACACACATTACACCTGGCCATACAGTATTACACATTACACCTGGCCATACAGTATTACACACACATTACACCTGGCCATACAGTATTACACATTACACCTGGCCATACAGTATTACACACACATTACACCTGGCCATACAGTATTACACACATACACATTACACCTGGCCATACAGTATTACACACACATTACACCTGGCCATACAGTATTACACATTACACCTGGCCATACAGTATTACACATTACACCTGGCCATACAGTATTACACACACATTACACCTGGCCATACAGTATTACACATTACACCTGGCCATACAGTATTACACATTACACCTGGCCATACAGTATTACACACACATTACACCTGGTCATACAGTATTACACACACACATTACACCTGGCCATACAGTATTACACACACATTACACCTGGCCATACAGTGTTACACATTACACCTGGCCATACAGTATTACACACATTACACCTGGCCATACAGTATTACACACACATTACACCTGGCCATACAGTATTACACATTACACCTGGCCATACAGTATTACACATTACACCTGGCCATACAGTATTACACATTACACCTGGCCATACAGTATTACACAATACACCTGGCCATACAGTATTACACACACATTACACCTGGCCATACAGTGTTACACATTACACCTGGCCATACAGTATTACACATTACACCTGGCCATACATTATTACACACACACATTACACCTGGCCATACAGTATTACACACACATTACACCTGGCCATACAGTATCACACATTACACCTGGCCATACAGTATTACACACACACATTACACCTGGCCATACAGTATTAAACACACATTACACCTGGCCATACAGTATTACACATTACACCTGGCCATACAGTATTACACACACATTACACCTGGCCATACAGTATTACACACACATTACACCTGGCCATACAGTATTACACATTACACCTGGCCATACAGTATTACACATTACACCTGGCCATACAGTATTACACATTACACCTGGCCATACAGTATTACACAATACACCTGGCCATACAGTATTACACACACATTACACCTGGCCATACAGTGTTACACATTACACCTGGCCATACAGTATTACACATTACACCTGGCCATACATTATTACACACACACATTACACCTGGCCATACAGTATTACACACACATTACACCTGGCCATACAGTATCACACATTACACCTGGCCATACAGTATTACACACACACATTACACCTGGCCATACAGTATTAAACACACATTACACCTGGCCATACAGTATTACACATTACACCTGGCCATACAGTATTACACACACATTACACCTGGCCATACAGTATTACACATTACACCTGGCCATACAGTATTACACATTACACCTGGCCATACAGTATTACACACACATTACATCTGGCCATACAGTATTACACATTACACCTGGCCATACAGTATTACACATTACACCTGGCCATACAGTATTACACACACACATTACACCTGGCCATACAGTATTACACACACATTACACCTGGCCATACAGTATTACACACACACATTACACCTGGCCATACAGTATTACACACACATTACACCTGGCCATACAGTATTACACATTACACCTGGCCATACAGTATTACACACACATTACACCTGGCCATACAGTATTACACATTACACCTGGCCATACAGTATTACACATTACACCTGGCCATACAGTATTACACACACATTACACCTGGCCATACAGTATTACACATTACACCTGGCCATACAGTATTATACACACATTACACCTGGCCATACAGTGTTACACATAACACCTGGCCATACAGTATTACACATTACACCTGGCCATACAGTATTACACACACACAATACACCTGGCCATACAGTATTACACACACATTACACCTGGTCATACAGTATTACACACACACATTACACCTGGCCATACAGTATTACACACACATTACACCTGGCCATACAGTATTACACACACACATTACACCTGGCCATACAGTATTACACACACATTACACCTGGTCATACAGTATTACACACACACATTACACCTGGCCATACAGTATTACACACACATTACACCTGGCCATACAGTATTACACACATTACACCTGGCCATACAGTATTACACACACCTTACACCTGGCCATACAGTATTACACACACATTACACCTGGCCAAACAGTATTACACATTACACCTGGCCATACAGTATTACACATTACACCTGGCCATACAGTATTACACACACATTACACCTGGCCATACAGTATTACACATTACACCTGGCCATACAGTATTACACATTACACCTGGCCATAAAGTATTACACACACACATTACACCTGGCCATACAGTATTACACACACATTACACCTGGCCATACAGTATTACACATTACACCTGGCCATACAGTATTACACATTACACCTGGCCATACAGTATTACACATTACACCTGGCCATACAGTATTACACACACATTACACCTGTCCATACAGTATTACACACACATTACACATGGTCATACAGTATTACACACACATTACACCTGGCCATACAGTATTACACATTACACCTGGCCATACAGTATTACACATTACACCTGGCCATACAGTATTACACACACATTACACCTGGAAATACAGTATTACACATTACACCTGGCCATACAGTATTACACATTACACCTGGCCATACAGTATTACACACACATTACACCTGGCCATACAGTATTACACACACATTACACCTGGCCATACAGTATTACACATTACACCTGGCCATACATTATTACACATACACATTACACCTGGCCATACAGTATTACACACACATTACACCTGGCCATACAGTATTACACATTACACCTGGCCATACAGTATTACACACACATTACACCTGGCCATACAGTATTACACATTACACCTGACCATACAGTATTACACACACATTACACCTGGAAATACAGTATTACACATTACACCTGGCCATACAGTATTACACATTACACCTGGCCATACAGTATTACACATTACACCTGGCCATACATTATTACACACACACATTACACCTGGCCATACAGTATTACACATTACACCTGGCCATACATTATTACACACACACACATTACACCTGGCCATACAGTATTACACACACATTACACCTGGCCATACAGTATTACACATTACACCTGGCCATACAGTATTACACACACATTACACCTGGAAATACAGTATTACACATTACACCTGGCCATACAGTATTACACATTACACCTGGCCATACAGTATTACACATTACACCTGGCCATACATTATTACACACACACATTACACCTGGCCATACAGTATTACACACACACATTACACCTGGCCATACAGTATTACACATTACACCTGGCCATACAGTATTACACACACACACATTACACCTGGCCATACAGTATTACACACACATTACACCTGGAAATACAGTATTACACATTACACCTGGCCATACAGTATTACACACACACATTACACCTGGCCATACAGTATTACACACACATTACACTTGGCCATACAGTATTACACATGGCAACTGTGGCTGTAGGCAACCTCCCGGTATACATTGGAGTTGTCAGCATTGTTGTTGATCTTTGCATGCGCTTTAACATGTTTGTTGTGTGAGGCCAAGCACGTTACTGTACACGTTTACAGTACTTAGTACACACTCTACACGTTTACAGTACTTAGTACACACTGTACATGATTACAGCACTTAGTGCACACTGTACATGATTACAGTACTTAGTATACACTGTACACATTTACAGTACTTAGTACAAACTGTACATGATTACAGTACTTAGTATACACTGTACACATTTACAGTACTTAGTACACACTGTACATGATTACAGTACTTAGTATACACTGTACATGATTACAGTACTTAGTATACACTGTACACATTTACAGTACTTAGTACACACTGTACATGATTACAATACTTAGTATACACTGTACACATTTACAGTACTTAGTACACACTGTACATGATTACAGCACTTAGTACATACTGTACATGATTACAGCACTTAGTACACACTGTACATGATTACAGTACTTAGTATACACTGTACACATTTACAGTACTTAGTACACACTGTACATGGTTACAGTACTTAGTATACACTGTACATGATTACAGCACTTAGTACACACTGTACATGTTTACAGTACTTAGTATACACTGTACACGTTTACAGTACCTAGTACGCACTGTACACATTTACAATACTTAGTACACACTGTACACAATTACAGTACTTAGTACACACTGTACATGATTACAATACTTAGTATACACTGTACACATTTACAGTACTTAGTACACACTGTACATGATTACAGCACTTAGTACATACTGTACAGTTACAGCACTTAGTACACACTGTACATGATTACAGTACTTAGTATACACTGTACACATTTACAGTACTTAGTACACACTGTACACGATTACAGTATTTAGTGTACACTGTACACGTTTACAGTACCTAGTACGCACTGTACATGTTTACAGTACTTAGTATACACTGTACACGTTTACAGTACCTTGTACGCACTGTACACATTTACAATACTTAGTACACACTGTACACAATTACAGTACTTAGTACAATATAGTGTAGTTCTAAAAACAACCACTAATCTGTCAAAATATGAAAAATGCTGGATGATGATGGGCTATGAAGTACAATAAACCTTCATTTTGCCATTTTGAAGCTTCAAATGCTTCATTTTGGTCTATATTTGTAACGACCTCATTCACCCCAACTATTCAAGTAAAACATGGAGTTGATACACAAGTGAATTCCTTTCCTAAAGCCCCAAATATATTGAGACTGTAATAAATACGCAGGTCAAACTCAAACAATGAAAATATCCCGCAAAAGTCGGTTCATGTCAGCAATTCCACGTCAACTGTGAAAATAATGAGTGATATCAAGTCATTACATTCCAAGCATTCATTTATTATCACTTATTATGACCATAAGTCATATATTCATTCATTTGCATGATATTCTAATTGTCTGAGTTTCACCTGTACCGTGTACTCATTTTGTGTACTTTACACAAACACCACAGCAGCACTACCATGTAGTAATAATAAACAAATATCATATTACTGCAGTGCATCATTTTTTCCATCTGTGTCTGGGGGTTGCTATGATATGTTGTGATGCATGATGTGGAAGTAGTTCCTACCCAGTGTCCTTCCAGCGTGGCCAACACTTCCTTGCCCAGCTTGATCTTGCCGCACACCTGATTGACACAATCGCTGCTGCCCAGGAACGGCTGCCGGGGCACAGGGGAAGTAGCAAATATGGCCGATCAGTATCGACGCAGATCAAAAAGCACATTTAAATACGTAAAAGGATTAAATTTTTAACTGTCAAATGGGATTTTAAATATGTCTAATGATATTTTATCTATGTAAAATTATAATTTTTCATATGTAAAATGAGGGACAAGCGGTACAAAATGGATGGAT